>NC_047081.1:9543220-9685356 GCF_902459465.1 Asterias rubens | reverse complement strand
AATCACTTATATAAACCACGCACATAACAATTTTGATGACTTTTATTTTAGTGTTCAGTTATAATTTAACATTGCAATCCGAAGTTACTTGCTGTATCACCTTGCTCAATGGACGATGTTGAAAAGGGTAAAGGTTAGAAGGTTAAAAGGTTAGAAGGTTTCAGAAAATGTCTTGTTTATATAGCCCCTCTTCTTTGGTGCAATCTTCCACCCATCTCTGTGAACTCCTGCCCCGGCCAACTACCAATACAACATAGGCCCAAGCACGCCTTGGAAGACGAAACTGAAGACGGTGATGATTGTGGTGATGATTTTAAATCAGACAAATCAAGAAGGTGAATTATGATTACGAGATGGTGAGGGTGAAACTCGATGATGAAATAGTGAATATTAGTTTTGGAAGAAGAAGTTAGATTTTGGTTAGAGATGATTGCAATGATGAGGGTGGTGGTGGTTTCCATGAAGACGACAATAATCATGATACATGATAGCTTCTTGAAGATGACAAAGATGACAAAGATAACTAATATTGCACCACACAAGATTACAACCCGCTACTGACCAGGGCCCAATTTCACAAAGTTGTTAAGCAGAAAATACTGCTTGGTTGTCTTGTGCTTAGAAGTGTTTTGTGCTTACAGTCTTTATGAAATTTGGCACAGTCCAGACTACACATTTTCGCAAGAGGGATACAACATTTTCATTCAGGGACAAAGGACAAAATCACGGTAGCTACATAGAACCATAAACAAATCACAAAATACTAATAGTTGCCTTAAAACCCACAGAAGACTTGCCGCATATAGCCCTATCTCAGTTTAACTCCCAACTATATCCGAAAGTTGGAGTGCCGGACTCCGAGTGCCATATCTACAATGAAATCGCTCCCTCAAGCGCTAAAGGGATTAACCATGCTAATACACACAAATATTATTAATCATTTTGAAGGAATGATAGCGGGTGATAATAGGGGCCCGGGAAACTTACCAGCTTCCCCAGGGGAAAGTGTAAATTAAATAAGAGAATCTCTACAAAGAATAAAGAATCAAGGAAAATCGCGGAGGAATTTATGATAATAAAGACTTATCATACTTGTCACATCTCACGTTTTGTTTTTGAAAATTGCATTTCCAGCTTTGGAAGACACCATACAAAGAATTGAATCTTATAAAATTGTCATCAAAAAATATATCAGTAGGAAGGAAAGATTAACATTATTTTTTTTTTCTAGATCGAGAGTTGACTTTAAAGAAAACCAAATACAGTTGATCGCTGGTCAAAAATAAAATCAGTTATCCAATCAAGATATCAATCAAGTTAATTGATTAGAAAGTAGACACTTTTTTAACCAAATCAAAATTAATTGATATTTGTATAAGAAAATAAAAAGACACCTTACCTGATTGAAGATGAAGTAAAATTCCAAGAAGTTTACTGCAAGATGTTCACTGAAGAGAATGCTATCATGAGAATTCCTGAGAAACTTATGTAATCAGATGGAAGAAAGATGTTCACAGGAGTTGAAGAACAAACTAATCACGGCGAGCTAAAATCATGATGTGGGCACCCCTCGGAATGGTGTACAACTGTCGCCTCTTATAAAGACACATCTCAAAGAGATGCTAGGCTCAACACCCTTTTTATAGGTTGTCCCGAAACAATGAAGGCCGCAAACGGGGAACAATTACACGTGATCCCCCTCCCCTCACTCACACACGTACCTACGTCACGAGGTTGGTGACAGGGGCTATTGATTCGATCGTCTAGGGGAGGCAAAGGGGGGTGAGCATCTCTTCTTCTTCTTCGGCCTTTACAACCAAGATCACTGGTTGGAGGAGAGAGGAGAGTACACCGTGAGCTATCCGCCTCTTTCGTCCAATCGGCGACCGGGCTTTTGTTACGCAAAGAAGGGTGGCTCTCTCGCCCAATTGCGCCCAGTCACGATCGGTAGTGATTTCACGTCAGAGTGGATAGCGATGAAGCAGTGATTACGCATGGTATGTCTGGCGGGGCCACACACACACCGCACGGGACCAGAATGGGGACACAGCAAATCACAAGCTGTGATTCCGTTTCGTTCGCCGTGCTGGCCCATAAATCACCATCAGAGAGCCAAAAAAAAGCAAACCTCGATGACTTTTTAAATAGCACCGGCTGGGGATCTTCCCTTAGCAGTCTGGTTAAAACCCTGTGGCCGGTTGCAGGATGGCCAAATTGCCCGTCGGATAAACTGACGTGGTGCTCATATCGTAGCAAGACCACGACAAGGGTTTACGGGCATTTCAACTCAGCGCCTACGTTCTTGCACGGCGGCAACTGGTTCTCGGCCAAACGGCTCGGGGAGCGCTGTGTTAACGAACCCAATGCAATGTATAACTGTTTATTATTGTTCATTACACGCCTGCTATTGTTTTCCCAGCCAATCATACCCCCTTGCATACTCGCCCAATACCATCCCCGTGCCACCAATTTTCGTCCAGGTACAGGCTGCAACAACACAGCGGTAAGAGATTGGTAAAAGTTCAACGGGTCGGCATCACAGTCGTGTTTTCTGTGTAGAGTAGCGCTGTCTGTGTTGACGCTTGCCACACAAAACCCCGTTCAGAGCCCTTTTATTTACAAAGTGCGCATGCGCCAAAACTTTTTGTAGCGCCCCTTTTGAAACTTTTAAAAAGTTTTGGACGGCGCGTTCGGGGTGATTTCGCGCTGTTTCTGCAGCTCGGAAATCTGTTTTTTCGCGGCGCAGAATGTTCGGGTTGGCTTGTGGAGATGGATTTTCCCACGTGGGGACTGATTTTGTGAGGAATTGGGCATAAGGCTACCAAATCCGGAGAGCACACTCTCCACACAAAGCGCACAAGCTTGGGCTACAATGCTCCACCTGGGGTTCCCCATTTACGGGAACCGTCCCAAACACCTCCTTTTCAGGCAGATTAAATTCTATACTTAATTAGTGGTACTTTGCCAGCATTAATCATTCACTTGGTAGTTGTGCCCGCCGCTGCAAGACTTCACCTGTCGTTGCAATATTGTTGCGTATTGTTCTTGGGCCGCGTGTCCCAAAAGGGAAAGGCCGGTCGGCGTGATAAATTTCAGCTATGTGGCTTGCTCTAACCTCGTTCGGTTGTTTACCGTGGTAGGCGAACCAGGCATTGATAAAAATCGACTGCTGTTCGTTTTTAACGGCGTCCACGTGTCGCGTAGTCCGTGCGCGTATTTGTTGTCCTCTCGACGAGCGATCCAGACTGATTCCAGTTTACTTTAGCATCTCCGAGTCTCGGTGTCGCGGCACCCGACACTGCGGCTGTTTGTTCGCGCCACTTTCTCCATCCATCTGGCCAAGCTTGCGCACAAGTTGCCCCATTGTGCTCTGCAATTCTCAACCCCCAACGAAAAAACAAAGGATGGGAGAAGATTGCCGGTTCTTTTTTTTTAGCCCCGGAAAAAAGCGTGTTGCCCACATTGTCTCTCTGGATAATATAGGGCCTGCTGCGCACAATACTCTGGTTGTGCGCTCCCCCTTACTTACTTTGTTACTGGAGGGGTCTGCCAAAGTGCCTTTGCGCTTGTAGACCATATGCCGAGGCCTACCCGTCCGGACTGGGCGTTTGATGGTTATCATGCACAGTGCTTCAATCGTACCTCAGAAAAAAAAATAAGCCCCGCGATTGTTCGGTGGCGCGCGACTCGGACCTGGCGCTGTCGTGTTTTTTTATTTTGTTTTATTTTATTGCATTTTACAGGAAAACCCCATCACGGAGAGGAGGCGCACGAGTGTGCCGGTTGTGGATTCATTTACATCGAGATGCATTCATGGTTTTCTATAATCACCGAGTAAACTGCGAACAGCTATTTACCCACATCAAAAGAATTAATGCAAGGTGGTCGTATTCACACTCAGGCTTCCACATATTACTATGCAGACCGAGGCCCCACAAACTGCTGCCATCGGTCCCGCTCTGGAGCCACAGCGGCAAGCACCTCTAATTAAAACTCACTCGGTGGGCGCAGAGACGGGCCAAAAAGTCAGGCAAGCGAGCGAGGCGCATGTCGGAGTCGACCACGCAAAAAATCCTCACTTACTGCCGATCCCAAGCGTCTTATGGGAGCGTGCCACACGGTTAGCGGCCTGCCAATATTACATTTCCGATTTTTAGTTTCTCTCTGTTCCCTTTCTCCGTCTCACTGTCTTTCCATTTTCTCTCTGTGACTCTCTTGTTGTGGACGGCACACTTGCCCAACAGACGCCACAAAGAGTGCCATTTAAACTAATGTGAACCGCCTCATTGGAATAGCAATAGCTTCGGGGTATGTACCCCGCCTGAAACGCTATAGGAACTCTCTGTGTGCATTGATTTTCATGTATATAATTCTAGATTTTCTTCAAATAAAAACAAATCACACTGTGCAAATGTTCTCACAGTTTAGCACTCGCGTTGGCGCCTGAGTGTCGAGTGGACAACATTGGTTGCCGGCCTTCAAATGGTCGTGTGCTTTAACTGTATACTCCTCCTCATAATCATTATGCAAATGAGGTGCAAATTGCCTATTATTCTCTCTGCATTGCTTACCCTATACAAGGAGTAGAGTCGTCTTCGAAATATCAAGATGTCAGAAAATATTCGTCGGGAATATTTTTTTTTAACAAGCAGAATATCGTTGGCCTCATCTCTGTGCCCAAAAGGCCGGCACAATGCTGATTATTACATAAGATACGTCATAGCTCTGCAAGAGAAACAAATAAGGGGTCATGACCTCTGAACCCGACCTTAGGAGCCTATATAGGATGCATACAATGTAGTCAACACTAATACTGTGTTAATGTAAGATACGAACCACAAATAAAAATCATTTTACCCCATCTCCTCTGCTTTTTCAACGTTTTATTTTGAGGCGAAATTAGTGGCACAAGAGACGATGTTTCTGTAAGTGTGACTTGCTGTTGGTGGGGTCAAATGAGGAGGTTATGACCTTTGACCTCCACCAAATAAACACCCCACTAACCAAAAAGGTTAGAAGCTGATTCTGCAGGGCAAATATGACCAGAGGAGCAACTTTCCTGCTTTCGATTTCTCGAGAAATCTTCAGTAGAATTTGCTCATTTTTGTGCCCAAATGGCCGGCAAAGTGTCGACTTTTTACGGCACTTCGTCATTCCGGCATATCGGGGTCATAACTCAAGGTCATGACCTTTGACCCGTTAGTATCAAGGTGTTGAGTTCGAGAAGTGACGTACACCGCTAAAATTGAAGCAAATAGTCGATCTGAAAGTTTTAAAACGACATTTTCTCGAAAGACGGTCTAAAATTGCATTCGTATCACGTGTATGTTCAGAAATGCTGGAGTTTGCCATTTGATGTCAAATTTAAGGTGTTAATTACACAATAGAGGAAGACAATAGAAGGTCACAAAGTAACACCTTACTTAAAAGACTGTCTGCTTACTGCCACAAGGGGCATAGTTTTGAAAATAATATAGGAAATTTTATCCAGTTCGTTTTAAAAATCTCCTATAATTTTTCCGATTTGTAGTGACGATGGTGACTAAATCTAGAGTATTCGTAGTCAATAGTGGTCAAAAGGTCATGGAGAAAAAACCCTTAAAACAATGGTTCCCCACCGAACTTTGACCTCGCCCTGGTCTGATCCTGTGTGTGAAGGTATTGCGGTGCAGTAAAGAGTAGTACGGGCGAATTCGGCTGGTGCGCTCCTCGGCCTTGGATGCATGACGAAGATCATCTCAAGACGCATTCGTGGGCTCGCGCCCCAAGAGTATATCTTGTGTATCCCACTGTATATTAAACCCTATATCCCACCCTGCCGGCAACTGGTGTGACCTCCTCTGCCCTTTCCCCCTGGCTAGGTCCCCGGAGACTGGAATCCGTCTAGCCGTCTTGACCGTCAGCGTTGCCTTCTGGGCAGAACGGTCGAGTGACGAAAAGGTCTTCCGGCAGTTCGCGGAGCAGCATTACGGGGCAGGCGGGTACGTCTGTCGGCACCCATCTCGACAGGTGTCGTCCGGTATTGTTACCACCGTTCTAAAGGGAACTGAACCCCCCTACCCTCGAGCAAGTGCCCTCCCATTCGCATCAAATATCTCCCAGACTAAAAGAACTGCAATTTAAATCCGTACATTTTTATCCTCTTGTTACTTTTTTTGATCTGGGAACAAAAAGGAAAAGGATTCTGTTTCGAAAGCGAGAGGCAACATGTGGCCCGTTAATGAACTACAGTGACACACATTAATAGGTTCTATCAATCACATGGCATCGCTAAATGAGGCAGGAACGTCGGTCTAGTATTCAGGCCCGTATTACGGAGCAACAAGATAGATGGGCACAATTAACAGCTTCTCTTTTCATTTTACAAACAAACGAAATACGACATAAAGAAATAAATAATAAATAAATGAAAAAGACCACGAAAAATAAGCATCGGTGCATTTTGACTCTTGGGTTATCTTCGGACAAAAAATTACCGTGATATACACGTTTTCTCGATAGTGTGACTTTAGATTCGAGGCAAAGTTTTGGTGAGATCTAGCTTAAGATAACAAATATAAGACGGTTCTTTTTATTTATTAGAGTACACGCCCAGCGCTGCGTAAAACCTAATGAGTAAAACGTTTCATCTGTTCACGAGCGTGTATCATGCCGATGAATAACACACACAATAATTGGTGAAATTAATTTACTATCTATCGACTGGTAGTGTGTTACATTTAGTGCTCTGGTGCCTTGCTCGTCATGTCTTTATGGGGGGAAAAGAGCACTGCAGATTCTTCTGTGTCATGTGCCTACCACCACCTGTCGATTTAGAGTGGGGGAAGAAACCTCTATGCTGGTTGGGTATCTCGGGTGAAAAGTCACGTTCCCTCATTTACTCGCGCCCTTGGAGGCCTCTGTCTTTGGTCGCAAGGACCGAGTGCCAGCGAGCGCCGTTACCCGGGCTCTGTGTCCCCATGCTCTCTCCCCATCTCCGCAGCAGAGAGGCGAGACACCCCCGAACAGTCACCAGTAAAACAACACGCGACAAGTGCACCAAACCATTGTTGCTGCACTGCGCATGCGTTTCTTGGTTGAATCACGACAAATTCTTCTGTCAATTGAATCCTGTTTCTTGAGATAAAAGGAATCCCAATTGTGCGTTGTTTGGTTCTGAAACGATTCAGAAATACAAACCCTCTCTAACAGGTTTCGACGAAAACAAACTAAAGGAGAAAAGCGCAAGACTGTGTGTGTGTGTGTGGGGGGGGGGGGGGGGGTGGGGTGATGTAAACAAAGTGTTTATTGGTGATTTTGGACCCGACCATCTAGTGAATGCTCTCCTCATTATCCGCTGCGCATCCGTCATACGAACGCAATTAGTTTGAGATTTGCACCACGAGTCATTTCCCCCTCTCTCCCTTTTTTTTTTGAAAAAGAAAAGAAAAGAAAAAAATCGATCACCGACACGGACGGAGCGGCAAGTGGTATGTCAGGCCGAGTCTAATCGCGGTGGAGGCAGCACGGGAAACGGGCGAATGTGATTGTTCGTCCTCCCAACAGCTCGTCTCGAATTTGGGAGCGGGAACAATGCGTGATGGAGAGCGGGTAATGCATCACACTCCAGACAGTGTCGGAACAAGTCTAATGCTGCTAATTAAATTTATTTCCTCACCGAACACGTTATGTCCCTTCCGCCCGTGCTCCTTTTTTACGGCACGACACACACACACACTTACACATACAACAAAATCCAAAATCTGATTTTGTATTTCTATCTTCCAATGCATTAGTGGATTTCTACCCACTGTAAGGATAAAAGAAATTAAAATGACCACCAAGCCTGGTTCGCGAATGCGATACGAATTTTGCCGTCACAAATTTTGCAACGAATAATTTGCATCAGTTGAAATGTGTTCAGCTCCCGAGAAACATTCGCCACAAAAACAAGGGCTGTGTCGTCAAAATTCGTACCGCATTTGCAAGATGTATGAGCCGGGCTGAAAGATACACCAGTATTCGCTGAGAAGAAACTAAGAAACAAGTGTCTGTCTCGAGAACAACATCACAATTCACTTAGAGGATCCCATGACAAAGCAAAGCGTTCTCAAATTTGTTGAACATCATCAAGTACCATGAATAGGAAGATAATAATTGAGGATCCAGTGATTTTGCATTCTCGTCAACCCCACTCTTGAGGGTCCGGGCCCCGGTCACATAGGAAGTATCATCGGCGGGTAATAGCTGAAGCAGTTTGCTCAGACCAGGGGCTTGTGTGTACTTGTCATCTCGAGTGCATGTATTTGTACTGGCGTCCACCGGTAGATTGGCTGGGGGGACCGCTGTGGACGCTACGCCCCTGTAGCATCTCGTCATTCGCTCCCCTCTCCATATGCCCCTGTCTTCCTGCCTTCATGGTAGGGTGGCACTACTACAATGCTGAAGATAGTCGCTGCGTGGGGGGATAAGGGGGCTCTCGACAAAACCAGCGATTAGGGCTTGGGGTAAGAGAGGTCATCAACTCAGCTCGATGAGCTCAATTAAGAGATCGTTTTGGAAGCGGAAAACTCAAACAGACATTTTCGAAAGTGTTGTTTGTCGAGCAGAAATCATACATGGGCCGAGGAGAATGGGTGCTGACCAATTATGTCTTTTGTTCAAAATATTTATCCTTTATTTTTTCTCTGACAGTATGAACAAGAACGAAAGTTCTCAAATTTTGAAGCTTATATTCTTTAAATAAACATGATTTTGGGAAATGTTTCCGACTTAAAATGTTCCACTGGCAGCTCTTCTTTTGAGTCGACAAATCACAAAAGTCCCATAAAACTGCAAGTAAACAGACATGTTATCGTTTCTTTGAAACGAATAATAAAACAACAAAATATGCTTTGAGGTATAGCCACACAGAAAACAGGACATGAAAGAAGAAACTCAAAATTAATAAATTTGTCAACTTTTATAGACCCACAACTGTGATAGACACAGAGTTTAGAGCTCTATATTATAGTAGCTAACATTCTCATGTAAACAAAATCGAACAAAGTTCGAACTTGTAACATTTTTACCTTTAAGTATATAGTACCTGCTACTTAGGGCAAGATGAACAGAGGGTTTACGAGCCCATCATCACCTCCCATAGATAACCTGCACCCAATTGTGCCCATGTTGCCCAGTTTTCTCTTCTTGTGTTCACACAAGGTGCCGTAAAAGCACACTTGGGATCTTGAACTTGTCAACAACTTCCAAAATAAAGGTATGTTCACATCATCGTGTTTATGTGAAGAGTAAATCATACATTTTTGTTTAAAGACACTGGACACTATTGGTAATTACTCAAAATAATTATTAGCATAAAACCTTTCTTGGTGACGAGTAATGGGGAGAGGTTGATAGTATAAAACATTGTAAGAAACGGCTCCCTCTGAAAACGTAGTTTCGAGAAAGAAGTATTTTTCCACGAATTTGATTTCTTCGAGACCTCAGATTTAGAATTTGAGGTCTTGAAATCAAGCATCTGAAAGCACACAACTTCGTGTGACAAGGGTGTTTTTTTCCTTTCACTATTATCTCGGAACTTCGATGACCGATTGAGCTCAAATTTCCACAGGTTTGTTATTTTAAGTATATATGTTGAGATAAAGCAAGTGAGAAATTCAGTGCTCGCTTTGTTTTGTGTTTTGAACCTATAAAATACCCAGTTGTAGCTTTTTCAATAGTCTGTACATGAAAATAAGTGTTTCTTATCGAACAAAATGTACCTGCTGATTTCTGTCGCTTGGTACACTCCAAAGTCAATAGTGTTTCTTAAGTGATGATGCCCTCTTGTGATAACATTTTATATTTTGCGTCATACATTACAACAATTGATGAAATTTTGTAGTACATACAACAGATCACGATAATTACACGTTCGTTCAGAGTACATACCTTAGATCGTAAATGATACGAACTTGGCACTGATAGATAAGTCAACCATCAAAATACACTACCGAAGAAAAACCTAAATGAAGTGTTGACTTTCATGTTTTTATTTTAAATTGGCGAATCGAAATATGGAATCAAGCGATGAGGTTCATTTTCCCGCAAATTGCAGCATTTCCAAACGGAAATTATTTTCAGAAAAATTGCTACTTGTGTCAAGCTAGGATTTGATAAGAAAGGGGTTTGTGGCAAACGATCGTGCTTTAGTTTTCTCGATCATCGGCAACCATGTGTCATGGTTGGAGTGAAACAGAGATCGAGCTACCGGGCAATGTCGGTAGTCTTGTTGGTAAGACATCAGGGCCCAATTTCATAGAGCTGCTAAGCACACAAATTTGCTTAACATAAATTTCTTCCTTGATGAAAAAAGGATTACCAACCAAATTTCCACCTAATTTTCAGGATTAGCAAACAACAGCTGAATACCAGTCACAAGCAATATGCAACATATGGAAATTTGGTTGGGTAATCTTGTTTTTATCAAGGAAGAAATTTCATGCTAAGCAAATTGTTGTGTTTAGCAGCTCTATGAAATCGGGCCCTGCTCTAGAATGTCAAATGTCGAGGATTCGAATCCCACACGAGTGATATGCCTGTGGATTCTTTTCCAGAGGACTCGGGAAAGTGCTGCAGTGCTTTACACCGTTTCAGTGTAAGGGTAAATAAAACCAAGCAATAATAATCAATACATTAATGCGGTATTGGAACCTGTATGTACCTTCATGACTCAATTTGGCCGTTTTCGAAATTGCGGCTCGGGCTTCGCCCACCTGTTTGAAGCCCCATAAGGGCAGTACATATTTTCTAAGTAACTGGCTCAAACCAAGCCCATGCTAAAGCCTTAGTTTCGAAAACGGCATAGGTGCTGTATAAGTGTTGCGCACACTGACTGCCCCTCTTTTCATTTACACATCGACAGTAAACGACGCCTTCTTGCTATCAAGCACACGCAAACAAGAGCAGCAAATTAAACAGTCTGGTTCCTTCTTCCTAATCGGCAGTTATAACAGCATTGCATTCAATGAACCGGACGAAAATGACCAGGGACTATTTCATAAGGCCTGTAAGCACACACAGACAAAATTACATTACGTTTACATTGTTGTGACTGGTGCCCCAATCAAATTTTGCTTAGCAAATAAATTTGTCAAGCAGTTTTCTATTAAAATCGACACCCATGACGTTGACGTCTACTCTACTGTTACGCCCTCAAGCACCCGATTTAATTAGTTACTAACAATCAGATAGCCTAGATTTCGTTGACAAACCAGAGATTCGTAACTGGGCAGCATGTCTTTGCGGCATGCAGAAAGTACCGTGGCTTAAAGGAACACGTTGCCTTAGATCGGACGAGTTGGTCTTCAAAAAGCATTTGAAACCGTTTGTTATGAAATGCATATGGTTGGAAAGATGTTTTAAAAGTAGAATATAATGATCCACAAAAGTATCACTAAAAAATGCACGGTTTTCATTTTACGTCGCGAACTAACACGGTCGGCCATTTATGGGAGTCAAATCCAAGGCAACCGATCCAAGGCAACGTGTTCCTTTAAGTTATAGACAGCCACAATCGCCAAATAAAGTTCCCTTTACCAACACCTGTATAATTACAATTAAAACTCATAAAGACACTGGATACTATTGGTAATTGTCGAAGACCAGTCTTCTCACTTGGTGTATCTCAACATATGCATAAAATATCAAACCTATGGAAATTGGAGCTCAATTGGTCGAAGAAGTTGCGAGATAATAATGAAAGAAAAACACGAAGTTGTGTGCATTCAGATTCTTGATTTCGGGACCTCAAATTATAATTCCGAGGTCTCGAAATCAAATTCGTGGAAAATAACTTCTTTCTCGAAAACTACGTCATGTCAGAGGGAGCCAATTCTCACACCGTTTTATACTATCAACCTCTCCCCATTACTCGTTACTAAGTAAGGTTTTATGCTAATAATTATTTTGACTAATTACCAATAGTGTTCACTGTCTTTAAAGATACAAAATTAATAATTAGTTATTTATATTTGTATTCATAATGTGACAATTCCAGACAAGGCTGTTCAAAGGAGCGTGACAATGTACAATAATCTTTGTTAGTAAAACCACTGAAAATTACATGGTAGAACAATAAAAAACATCGAGATGATTAGTTACCAGAGCACAAAGGGAGGATTAAAGAAATAAAAGGTACACGAGAAGGCAACTGTGGTATGTTTGGTGACGATCGTTGAAAAACAAAAAATTTGGACATAGAAATTGATATTTGTACATAACCCCATTACTTCGAAGTGGAATAATTTTCAAAAACTTCTTTATACTACTTAAATCTGCTGTGTATAGGCTTCTAAACCAATTGGTGTTTTTTTAAATTATTATCAGAGCAGAGTGCTTACCAAACGTATACATTCCTTTTAAGGGGAGTACAATTCGAAATCATCTTTACATTAGAATGTAAGATTAATATGTAGACTGACAATTAGAAAATTCCAACTGTTTTAAAACATCAAACTAGACTACTCAGTCACGACAAAGCTTCAATTGCTACTTGTTGCCGCAGCACTTCCTTATAAAAGCACCAGCTAAACTGCAAATAACAAGTCCACCCAATGGATTTTTTATGGCACACCATACGAATAATGCCACCAGCGAAACTGCCGTCCATACACTAAACAGCAATTGAACCTTGCACTTTTCAAGTGCAGGGGATCCATAGTGCTTCAATCTGCGCTATAGTTATAGTAGATCCTTTTTGATTAAAAAAAAGAAAGCACAAAACCTTTCCCATGTCTGTCACGAATTTCATTAAATGTTTCCTTTTTTGTTCTCCCTGTTTGTTTATTCCCCGAATGGTCTCTTTTTGTGTAATCTTGGAACGAGTACGAGTCGTCGTCCCAATACACCGGTATTTTCATGGCCCCAGTGGGCTGGGATATGTATGATAAGGGGTCCGTTTTTAGTGTGATTGACTTCTCGGTCTAGTCTCGACCGAGCGTGTGTTATCTATTGGCACGCCCTAGTTGCGCTCCGGTCACCCGGGGGAGAAATCTCGCCTCGTCACTGTATGATGTCCGTAGTGTTGCTCGAACGTGTTGGGAACTGGTTAAAAAAAAAAACATCACACGGTTTATCACAGCAATGCTGCCAGAGAGCTTGCTGGTGTTTTTCACGTAAGATCCCGACGGGAAAAAAGTTCACCCTCATCCGCCCCCCTGGGGTGAGGGGGTCGTGGGTCCCGCTCCAGATGACGGGGACCCTTTTTACTTGTGGAGCACGTGGGGTACTACCCTAGAGTTCCCATCGTTCATCATCAAGCATTATTACAGCATTCATGAAATTAAGTGGCGAAATCGGTGCCAGTAACTCCAATAATATATAAGATGAGAAATTTAACATAGTGTCCCACTGCGATCGAATCTCGCTACCCATTGAGCTGTTTTAATTTGAGCGTGGCGTGATTGAACTGATTTGCGTCCCGTGTTCTTAATTCAGTGGGGCTGATGGCTTATACTGTAGGGGGAAACAGTGGTTTTTCTTCGGCACATGAGCACTTTATTGATGACAATAAATTTCATTGAGAGCTATAAACCAATGTTTGTATACAAGCAATTGTTCAGCGGTATTCAAATTCAATCGCTAGGATTTGTTTGCCGTTACTAATTATGAAAGCTGAAGCATTATGCTAAACTGTTCCACAATTTTATTCATTGTTATGCAGGTTTATAGAATAGGCTTTCCCCGGCTAGTTTCCACAAAAAAATCATTTATGTTTTTAACCACCCGGCTCATTTAATTTCGTTTGAAAATTAATGCTCCGTTTAATCAGCATTCAACAAGAGTAAAAAATAAGCAATTAATTTGACCAGTTAAATGCACTGGACACTATTGGTAATTACTCAAAATAATGGTTAGCATAGAAACTTACTTGCAACGAGCAATGGAGACCCGTTGATAGTATAAAACATTGTGAGAAATGGCTCCCTCTGAAGTAACGTAGTTTTTAAGTAAGAAGTAATTTCTCACTAAAATATTTAAATTGAACTCGAGACCTCAGCTGAGGTCTCGAAGTCAAGGCATCTGAAAGCACACAACTTGTGTGACAAGGGTTTATTTCTTCCATTATTCTCTCTAACAATCAAATTGTATTAATGAAATTGAATGATTTTCTTTTCTTTGAAATTGGCTAGGAAAATCTGAATTCAAACCTCAAAGGCAAAATAAATAATCATTTTGTGAGCAATTAAACCTTTTTTTTCTTCTTTTTTTTATAGAAAAGAAGCAGCTAGCCTTCCATTCAAATGCCCCCCCCCCACATTCTCTGTACCACCCACCCCTCCCAGCCCACAGCGGGTCTCAATTCTGTAACCCTCGTTTATTAGGTGTTGTTTTCCCCCTTTTTTACCGAGGGTGGGGGGGGGGGGGGGGGTTGGCTCTCACTCAATCAGTCCTTCATGATATTCATATCACAAAAGCTTCTGACCACAGCGCCAGTCACGTCCAGTGACCGGTAACAATGGCTGATTGTTCGGACCGTAAATCATTACAGTCACGGACTGAGGTCTGGCTACTATCAATGTCAAATTATGAATCTCTAATTATGTAAATTACTAACCCGGGGGTGGCGAAACTATAAAAAAGCGGTTATGACGTAATGGTCTATAAATGAATTATGTGGTCGTTCAGTATGTTTTTTTTTTATTCGGGGGTTCACCACAAAAGTTATACGACCTCGAAAGCCTATCAGTGATAATTCCTCGCTCAAGACTAATTTGTCTATATTGGGTACGGATTTGCAATAGGTTAGCTGTTTCAGTCGCCGCGATCCAACCAAAGTTAGTGGTCAGTGACTTTTTTTTTTTGGACGATGGAGTGGACCTAATGATTTTATAACTTAGTTTCAGTGGACAGTATTATTTGTCAAAAAAATGTACAGTTTGGTGTTCGAGAAAGGACAAGATTAATGAGTAACCTATCAACCAAACGAAATTGAATTAACTATTAAACAAATAATAATTCAGTTTTCACGAATACAAATATTATAATGATGCTATCAAATTGTTTCATTTATAGCGAATTTTCATTTATAGCGAATTTTCTTAGTAAAATTTTCTTAGTAAAATGTTTTATCATAATAAAATAAAGAGTTAAAGACAGTGGACACTATTGGTAATTGTCAAAGATTAGTCTTCACAGTTGGTGTATCTCAACATATGCATAAATTAACAAACCTGTGAAAATTTGAGCTCATTCGGTGTTCGAAGTTGCGAGATAATAATGAAAGAACAAAAAAAACACCCTTGTCACAGGAAGTTGTGTGCTTTCTGATGTTTGATTTCGAGACCTCAAATTCTAAACTTGAGTTCTCGTGGGAAAACGACTTCTTTCTCGAAAACTACGTCAGTTCAGAGGGAGCTGTTTCGCACAATGTTGTATACTATCAACCTCTCCCCATTACTCGTAATCAAGAAAGGTTTTATGATGATAATTATTTTGAGAAGTTACCAATAGTGTCCACTGCCTTTAAGTCAGTAGTTTTTGTATTAAGAAAACTATAAGTAGTATTATCATACTAGGGCCTATTAGTCAGAATTATCAGACAAACATTTATTATAAAGACAGATTTTTGTTCTTCCCCCAACCTCTATTCAACCAAAAAATAAATTATTATTATTTAATTGTTTTGCTGCTGTTGTTGTTGTTATTCTTCTTCCCATCAACAAAACAATGAGCACATCTAAGTTTGGTATACCCGCTGTAGTGTGTGTGTGTGTAGCTCGGGCGTTGTGTGGCGTCGCGTGCGGGCGCACTTCACTGGCTTATAGCCCCGTGTGAAACCGTACACAACCTGGCTCAGTTATAAAAACCACAACCGAAAAGTTTAAATGGGTTGCAGTTTTTTTACACCAACATTATATCCTAGAGCCTGTATTAAACACATTAATGGGTGTCTGTCTGTGGCAAGCATGGGTGTTTTTTCGCGATCAGTTGGGAGTATAGAGTGAGTCGATGGACTGGAAAGATAAACCAGTCAAATATTGCTTTTAACATTTTTTTTCTCTGTCACACAGTATTTAAAACAAACACGTTTTCCAGATATCCAATTATGTTGTGTTGAAAATAGAATTCTGTTGAGATATTTGTTACAATTTGTTCTTTGTTTGGGGGCAATATAGACATTTGAGAGCCGTGCTATAACTAAGTTGTGGTAGTATTTTTTAAAACAAGGAACAAACAAAAACAGAAGAACGCTTTTTCCTGGCTTCATCAGCCAGTAATTGAATATCAATCGGGTGAAACAACGTCTCAAATAATATTTTTTGCTATCTAAAGTGATTCATTACCATAGACGAAAGCATAAGGATAAGCCAATAAAGATTAAATTAGTTGAAATGTGAGTTTTTTGTTAAGGACTGTCGACCATCCGAACAAAATTCAAACATACGAGGCTTGTTTGTTTATTTTGATTGTTAGGGTGATTGTTGGTTTGTCTAGTTTCTTTTGTGTAAGTTCGCCCCAATCATGCCTAAAAAGTATCCCTCGGTAAGTGGCTACAAGACCAAAACGAGTAACTAATATATTTGCATTCACTGTGTTAAAAAAACAAAAACAAACGCTGAAATTTACGGCCTTTTACCTGGCACCCTAGCTGCTAGGGTGCCAGGTAAAGTGCCGAAAATTTCACGGATACTTTTTACAGTGTTGACCCATGGAGGTAGGTTGACCATACTTTGTGTAGACCAGAGAAATCAAAGACCAATCGAGTGCCATATGGTCATAGTTGACCGCTGAAAGGAGTTTCATCCTGTCCCGAAAATTGTATTCATATAAAAAAAAAAAGAGCAACAATCGCAAACCGTATGCCATTGAAGTGTCCGTGTTGCGCGCCGGAGGTGCGAGTCATTTACCCCCATGACATTCTGCCTCTGAACCCCATGGTCCTATCGACCCGTCGGTGTGGTGACCCCGCTGGCTATGGGGATAGAGCAGTCGTTTTGTCATTTTAGGTACGCACACCACGGGGTTCCGAACCAACGACTCGGACAAATAATACAAGATTGGAAGATTTTGAATGCATCAACAGTCAATGGATGTAGAGTTTCTGACCGTTGCTCGTTTCGGTTTGACACCAACCTTGTTTTGTGGGTGTGGTTTGACAATATTGCGGCGTTGAAGACGGGACGGAGCTATTCAATTCAATTCAATTCAGTTTAAAGGCAGTGTGGACACTATTGGTAATTACTCAAAATAATTATTGGCAAAAAACTTTGGGGAGAGGTTGATAGTATAAAACATTGTGAGAAACGGCTCCCTCTGAAGTAATGTAGTTTTCGAGAAAGAAGTAATTTTCCACGAATTTGATTTCGAGAACTCAGATTTAGAACTTGAGGTCTCGAAATCGAGCATCTGAACGCACACAACTTCGTGTGACAAGGGTGTTTTTTTAATATTAATATCTCGCAACCTTGACGACCGATTGAGCTCAAATTTTCACAAGTTTGTTATTTTATGTATTTATGTTGAGATACACCAAGTGAGAAGACTGGTCTTTGACAATTACCAATAGTGTCCAGTGTCTTTAACATTTATTCACGTACCCACAATAAGACAAGACAGAATCATATGAACACAAATGTAGTATGAACACAAATGTACGATACAATACAAGCAAAGAGTAAACATGACCAATGATATTGATACTGACAAAAATGTAATAATTTGTGAAAAAGGAGGCTCTTCAAATAAGCCGAGGCCTGTGGGAAACAGCCCCAGACAAAATATACAAACACAATAAGTAAAGACAACATAACAAAACAAAAATAAGGACCTGGGCCAAATTTCATAAAGCTGCTTAAGCACAAAAATTGGCTTGAGAAAAACAAATCCTTGCTTAGTAAAATCAGATTACCGGCCAAGACTCCACTCATTTGTTATGCTAAGTAAATAACAGCTAAACACCAGTCACAAGCAATGTATATGGTATGAAATTTTGGCCAGGTGTAAAATAAGCGAGCTATATTCGTGCTTAAGCAATTTTTTTTGCTTAAGCATGTTCTTTGCTTAAGCAGCTGCATGAAATTAGGCCCAGACCAAAAGGACATTTTTGTTTATTAGACAGAGGAACTCTAAATTAGGACAATGATAGGAAAGCCTTGAATCCATTCTTGAGAATAGGGCCCAATTTCACAGAGCTGCTAAAGCACAAAAGTATGCTAACCAGAATATGGTCACCAGCCAAAATACCATGTCACACGTATACAATTTGTGACTGGTATCCAGCTCATTATTGCTAAGCAGTGATTTTTTAAGCAGTGTTTTGTGCTTAAGCAGCTCTATAAAATTGGGCACAGGAAGACATCTGAAACAATTACATGCTTAGCGTCTTTGACTGCCATCAGTACAACCAGAGTTGTATAAAACAAACATGAAAATAATAATAAAGAGCATTTTGTTTTTTCAACATCTCCCCCCCCCCTTTTATTGTGTCTTTATTTTGCGCTTGGAATCTCAGGGATTCTTTCGATAATTTTTATTGAGGGTACTTCTGTACAAACAAGTACTCAAACAATAATAGGGCTAGTTGTACTTTATGCTAATGCAATTTGTCTATGCTTAGCAAAAAATTCTTAATTTTCAACTGGATGAATCAAGGACCTTGAAATCACCTCAGAGTCCTCAAACCGCATCCCGGAGGCAAGAACCCATCGTTCATGGAGGAGGGTAACCTCCGAACGTCCCAGACCGCACTCCCTGTCTCTCTACCCCCTTCGCTTGCTCGAACACGGGACCGTGGGAATGTGATTGGAGCTATGGGGGAGATCTTATCACCGCGCCCCGTGTGCCCGTGTTCAATGGGCATGAATTTCTGCCCTCACCCCGTGAAGTCGTTCCCGCACACTTCGTGACATCTTTACGCTCGTTGACACGGCAGCACCCCGGTGCGCCTCTCTGTATCAAGGGGTCCCATCACATTAAAACACATGCAGGTTTTGGGATAGTATCGAACTGGCCGTTTCGTTCAGAAATTCATTAAAAGTGCAAGAAGAAGGGCGGATTAAGGGATTATAAAGTTGTGCATAAGGCCAGGATTGAATCGAAATTAAAATGGCACGTCGATGTGGATTCATTTTGTTATTATTTCGTAGATTGTTTTATTTCTAAAGTAGGGTCTGGACGTTCGCTGTCACGTTTCATTCTTCGAGTTACTCGTGCTGGTTGGCTTTATATTATTCATTATGTACTGGACTCCCACGATAAGCTAATATTATCACAAGTCTACTATGAATGTTACTTGAATAACTTGGCATTACTGTTTTTTGTTACTTTCGTGATTGAAAGGTTTGGCAAGGGGTGGGTAAAGTTTAGGCTTTGATTATTTTGTACTTTTTAATTTTACAGATTTGTCTCTTGTGACTTATATTTTGGCTTTACAGATTTACAAATAATTTACAGGGTTTACAGAAGGTAATGGTGAAAGACTTCTCTTGAAATATAATTCCATGAAATGCTTTACATTTTGAGAAAACATTAAACCAATATCAATTCTCGATATCGAGAATTAAGGATTTATTTTAAACACATATCATGACACGGCGAAACGTGCAGAAACAAGGGTGGGTTTTCCCGTTATCTCCCGACTCCAATGACCGATTGAGTCTAAATTTTCACAGGTTTGTTATTGTATATATAAGTTGTGATACACGAAGTGTGGGCCTTGGACAATACTGTTTACCGAAAGTATCCAATGGCTTTAATTGTTGCTGTTAACTTAAGTGTTTTCCTTTGTAAAGGCGCTCTATAATATGTTATATGCATTGTGATGGCTGGGTGTGGCACTTATATCAAAACAAGAAAGCGTTTGCTTTTCGTGCTCGTTAGAGTTGGAGAACAACATTTACTTTTAACAAATCTCAAACAATTTACAGTGATAGGCCTACTTTGTTTTCTTAAACAAAATGCACATTGTAATTAAACTACAGTTTTGTCCTATACACGTTTTATTGCCGAAATTATTAAATAAAAGAACGTACAGAATCGGTAAGAATACAAAGTCGCGAAGATCACAGATTTACAATCAAACCTACACGGTCTAATGATGATGATAGTAGAAAACATCCCTTGAAATCTTTCTGTCTGAAATTTCATATTTGATGAGAAATAAATAATCTAATTTCGCGTTTGGACTTTATCGCTCAGTGAGCATTTTATTCATTTTTGTTTTGGCATCGTTGCAATGCAAAATTTGTAATCAGTTTTTCACTAATCTCTTGTGACCAAGTTGGCCGATCGATCTCAAACTTCTACAGGTTTGTCAGTTTATGTATATGGTGGATTACGTAAAGTGCTTACACTGCCAGCAACTGTTTGTTTAGAAAAAACATAGAGTAATGAAAAACCAAATCTGTAATGTTCCTCTAAGAATGTGCCAGTATACAAAAGGCGACGCTTTACACTGTTAATCAGTTGATATACAGTGAAATGGAGCAAATGAAATGACTTTAGAAACAAATGCACTCTTGGCCCTCTATGAACACGAGAACAAAAGCCAACTGACCAAATTTGCTAAGCATGAAATTTCATCCCTAATAAAAACAGGATTACCAGCCAAATTTCCATTTGTTACATAGTGCTTGTTACTGGTATTCAGCTTTTGTTTGCTTATCCTGAAAATCGCATGGAAATTTGGTTGGTAAACCTGTTTTTATCAAGGAAGAAATTTCATGCTAAGCATATTTTTGTGCTTAGCAGCTCTATGAAACTGGGCCCAGGGGTGGATTTCACAAAGAGTGAAGACTAATTCTATCTCGAGTTAGAACGAGTTACTCGTCCTAACTTAGGACTAGCTTTAAGTTTTTAATAATTCCTAAAGAGTCATAGGACTGGTCCTAAGTTAGGACTATCTTTTTGTGAAATCGAACCCAGGGCCCAAAATATCATAAAGCCGTTTAGCAGAAAATGCTGCTAAGCAAATTTCTTTGCTGAGCAATAAACGAGTGGGGCACCGGTGGCAACAGTGTAAACCTTATGAACTATTAGTTGGCAACCTGTAGTCCTTTTGCTAAGCAGCATTTGTCTGTGCTTAGCAAGATTTTGTGCTTGCAGGCCTTATGAAATTGGGACCAGGGGTTGATTACACTAAGATAGTCCTAACTTAGGACTTGTCCAAGTACTTTTTGGGAGTTATTAAGTTATTAAACAACTTAAAGGCAGTGGACAAGTGATGGTGACGAGTAATGGGGAGAGGTTGTTGTTATACAACATTGTGAGAAACGGCTCCCTCTGAAGTGCCATAGTTTTCGAGAAAGAAGTAATTTTCCACGAATTTGATTTCGAGACCTCAAGTTTAGAACTTAAGGTCTCGAAATCAACCATCTAAACGCACTCAACTTCGTGTGACAAGGGTGTTTTTTCTTTCATTCTTATCTCGAAGATTCGATGACCGATTGAGCTCAAATTTTTACAGGTTTGTTATTTTATGCGTATGTTGAGATACATTAACTGTGAAGGCTAGTCTTTGGCAATTACCAATAGTGTCCACTGCCTTTAAGGCTAGTGTTAAGTTAGGACGTCCTAACTCGATATAAGACTATAGTCTTAAACTCTTTGTAAAATCCACCCCTGGATTCGAACCTTCTTCCTGAAGAGGTTAGACCACTAGGCCCGCACACACCCATTGTTCCCGCTTCCATTGCTCTTTTCTTCCTTCCCCTCAAGTCCACCACCCTGCAGCAAGCCGGTGCCCACATCCTTCATATAAATCAACCATTTAATGTCCTCTTAATCTCGTCCAAAGCAGGGTCTCAAGCTAAGATGACGTCTGCAAGTTGTCACGGGATTCCCACTGGGGTCCTTACCCGTACAGGTGCGTCGCACTTGTCGTGATTAAGGGGATCATACGCCGGGGACAAAAGACCGGCTTTGCCCAGCCAGAAAACTCAATCGGTTGTGGTACCAACTTTGCAGTGATCAACTCCAATTTTCTTATACAAAAAAAATTGCGACAGCCCGCGTTTAATTCGGTTTAGAAATGAGTAATTAATAAAAGTGTAATTTGGCTGAAATTTTCTATTCATAAGGGGAGATGATTCGCATAAAAAGAACCGCGACGCGCTAAAGGGTTGTAACTCGGTGTGAGATAATTTTGCTGTGTTGTGGTTGTACGCGTGCTGCCCCGGACTGCGTGCGGACTGCGTGCGGTCGGTCAAATCCGATAACGAACTATTCAGTGTAAAAGATTAGAAAAATTGACTATACTTCACTGGACATTTATTTGGGGTTAAAAGTGTCAAAATGTAGAATAATTTGTTTAAGGAATACATACACAGTATTGCTTATAATGTGGACTGAATAGACCTTTTTGAAATTAGTATTAATTCATAATGAGATCAGTACAAGAAATGGCCTGTTCAAAGGTCTATGTACTTTTTCCTAACACAAAACTTTAAAAAATGTCCATAGTGACTTGTATCACTCATGTCTTAACAACTGCACAACCTCAGTTAGTAACATTTGAAGGGAAGCTTTCCACTATCATTATCTTCAAACCCTGTAAGTGTAATGTAAATCTGTGGACATTTTGAAATCGTACCCGAATCCTTTAACAATGTGTGTTGTCAAGTCTTTCTTGCATTGCAGAAGAGACCAGTAAAAAAAATAGCTGGAGTTTGCCTTTTCTTGTTAGTATACGATTCTGTGTAAATGTGTAAGTGCATTGTAAGTCTTTTCTTCTATCTTTGATCTCCTGAATACGATCTGGGCCCAATTTCATAGAGCTGCTAAGCACAAAAAATTGCTTAGTACGAAATTTCTTTCAGTGATAAAAACAGGATTACCAACAAAATTTCTATTTGTTGCATATTGCTTGTTACTATAGTAATCAGCTGTTGTTTGCTTATCCTGAAAATCATGTGGAAATTTGGTTGGTAATCCTGTTGTTATCAAGGAAGAAATTTCATGCTAAGCAAATTTTCGTGCTTAGCAGTTCTATGAAATTGGGCCCTGAGCATACTGATCAAAATGTTGAGTTGTCAACCACTAGTTCTTTTCCAGAACCAACACTACTCAAAAGAAATTTAAACAAACCTCACCTAAACATAAGGAAAATTGAATTTCACAATAAAAACGGGCATGGAAGTTCGGGTTATTTTTCATCTTACATGGGAAACCGACAGCCGCAAGATAAACAACAACAATTTCATTAAAGCGGAATTTGAGCCTGGAACCTGGGCACTTCACAGGTGATAGCAAAGGCCTCCCTTGTTGCGATTTACCCTGCCGGGCTTCTTGCCGCGGATAAAAACAAAACAAAACCGAAACTTGAATGTTAAGTTCCTTATGGTGTCATAAATCTTTTGTTTTGTACAAAGAGAAACAAAAGCTCTACAGGTGGTGGTGTATCTTACAGTATTTGGCCAACAAGTGTCTCGGCCCCATTGCGTTTAAACAACCTCAATTTTACCATCGATAAATTAAGTCCAGATGGGAACGATGAAAATAGCCCAAGATACACAACGTTTTTTGTACACGTGCAGCCGAATGACTAATTATTTCACCGATAATAAAAATGGTTGCTGGCCAATTATAGAAAGTTTACTTTTGGGTGGTAGGGCGCTCCAGAGAACATAAACGTTTACGCGCTGCGGAATTATTGGCTGTCTTTTTTTTGGAGCGGGGTGCGAGGAGGGTATAAACTGGGGTCATTCGAGGGCCTCCGGGCCGTACGAGCGGTCATGATTTATTGGGGAAACAGTCTAACGTCGTGTGCGCTGTATAAGTAAAGAATGGAGGGGTTCTTTTAACGGGAAGTAAAAAGCGAGCTACCGTGTTCTGTAATGCCGACACGTGGGGTCTGGATTCATCTTTAGGCCCACGCGAGCAGCGTGTGCTAGCAGGCAAACTAAGACGGTACATATGGACGGGTGGGCCCAGCTTATGGCTCGTTTCGTGACTTGCGCCCATCCGCATTATCTATCAACACAACGGTTATTATGATGTTATGTTCCCGGATATAATAATCTCATGTTAAGAATTGAAGTGCAGACATTAAATGTGTGTTTTATGTTTTGGGGATAATTCAGGAGATTATAAATGTCACATATGTTGCGTCAACATTGTAAATTCAAGCGAGCACAATTGGCCTATACACAAGCATTTACTGACAGTGGCTCACAATCAACAAACATCATTACTACTACAAACTGCTTTTGATCTTGTAAAGGGGTTAACAAACAAATTAATATTTTTGTAGACTTCATGTCAAATTCGTTCTTGAAATCCAACTTGTATCTGACGCTTGAATGGTTTGGGAAATCATATAATCACTAAATATTCACCTCATACATTAATAATTCAATCAAATTTACAGTTGCATCAGTTTCTCTTCTCTATAGATACCCTTGTTTTGCAAGTTAATTTTTACGTATTCTTAAAGACACTGGACACTATTGGTAATTACTCAAAATAATTATAAGCATAAAACCTTACTTGGTAACAAGTAATGGGGAGAGGTTGGTAGTATAAAACATTGTGAGAAACGGCTCCCTCTGAAGTGGAGTACTTTTCGAGAAAGAAGTAATTTTCAACGAATTTGATTTCGAGACCTCAGATTTAGGATTTTGAGTTCTCGCAATCAAGCATCTGAAAGCACACAACTTCGTGTGACATAAGTATTTTTTTTTTCATAATTATCTCGCAACTTCGACGACCGAGCTCAATTTTTCACAGGTTTGTTATTTTATGCATATGTTGAGATACAGCAAGTGAAAAGACTGGTCTTTGACAATTACCAATTAGTCAAGTAATAAACCACACTGGTATTGATCAAATTTGGAGACCGCCAATGTTGGGGCCGCAGATCAGTTGGTAGAGTACCGTCACGTTAATCCAGAGGTCGCCAGTTTCAAATCTCGTCTCGAAGTTTTCTTTGTACGAAGTAATTTTTAAAGTTGTGGATTTCATCACGTCTTTCCTTCGACGTCATCATCATCCCATAGAATATATTCTTAATAGCTTGAATTCTGTTTGATCTTTCTCGATTGTGGAATCTCATTTAGTGCAGTCAAGACTAACAATTACTATTCCAGCAAGAACATAGCGCATATAGAAAGCAATTAAAGCAATGGAGAAAGGTGAGTCTTTAGGACTTTACAAATGCAGATTGATTTCCTAATGGCAGTAGGGAGATTGTTCCAACAATTCGTAAAACAGAACAGTTATTATGGGAACCCATGGGTTATCCACTGCTCATTAGGCATAAAACATACCTGTAAAGTAACCCAGTATTTTTTCGAAGAGAAACTGAAAATTGCTATAATGAGTTTTCGGGGAATGAAATCATTCCCTGTGAAACTTCGTTCCTGAAATTCAATCCCGACCCTGGACATACGCAGTCCTTTTAATCTGCCCTAAAATAAAAACAGCATATTTGAAACGAGACACCGCAAGACTATCGTAAGTCTAATGGTCAGCCGGTTTTATACACAATGGCAGCCCACAGGGGACTGAGGGCGAGTTTGGTCAGCAATTGTTCATCAGGAAATCACACAATATGGGTTTTAATATCAGGACGTATTAAAGATACTTAGTTGCCAAGTTAAGCCTTTCCCACACATACACATTTTTTATAGACCCACACCAACCACCCTAATTTATACCAGTTCATCCGGATTCAATGAAATCTACTCCAGTTCCTTGACAATTATTTAGATAACACTCTCCCTCGAGATATGAAGAGAAAAAAAGGACAAATAAACAACAGAATCTCAGGATTTTGGCCCCAGCTAATTTTGTAATTTGAGGAGATAGTAATTTTTTTTGTCATTCATTGTTGCATTTTTCCCCCTTACACCAAAAAGTACAACAAGCGTGCACAGCAATTCCCACGCCTAACGATTTGGCTACTCTTTCGTGTATTAAGCAAAACCCATACGGATCCCTTGTGGCGATGTTATTTTAGCCGAAGGGGGAAAGTGGACGCAAGAACTTGGCGCTCAATCACGATTTATCACTTCTCGTGGCAGGAGACAGTGTAATTTTTTTTTCTTTCCCGCCATGTGCACTGATTTTTCTTGCCAAAATTGCATTGATTTTGGTAATACACGGTTCATCGGCAGCGCGCCTAAACAGAGAGGTGTTGGTTCTCACACGTGGGCTGTGTTATGTGTGCAAACACTGAAATGCGGGAACCTTCGTAACAAATTCGGCTCGCCAATTAATGGTTAAAATGCAACGGTCAACATGCGGTCATGACACCGTAGCTTCGTAATTATACAATATTTTTTAATCGCAGCGATACTAACATTGAGATTCTTCATGGGAAATTGATAAACACTGACACGGCTAAGATTGAGTGTTGTTGAAATTTAAAATTACACCATGGGTGCTGTCACAATATGAGATAGCACAGACAGAATACAAATCACTATAGGGGTAAAAGAATAACACAAATGTAACTCTTTTGGCAGAAATTAATGTGATTTTAACACCTTAGGGTGTACATTTTTATTCTTTTTAAGTATCATAATTTGTGACAACACCCGTGGTGTCAGTTTAAACACCGAAGAGAATGATAAATTTTCACAAGTATTTTTTGGGGGGTATAAATCAAAGTATTCTATCCCAAATACTTGTTGAGAAAGTTTATCATTCTTAACAAATCATCAAAGTTGACATTGGCGCCCACCCCCTCCTATATAACCCAAATCTGGGTATCGCCACCAATTTCAGAGACAACAAGGGACGAAGGAAGCGACCCGAAGAGTTGAGAGAAACGGTTTTCTATATGTAGGCCCCTGTTGTGACGAGAATTATAACTTTTTTTTTTTTTGGGGGGGGGGGGTTTATACCATCAAAGTATTCTATATGAGACAAATGGCTAGCTTAAGAGAGGATATACTTATCTGCCAAACAACCTCAGTATTAGAACAATGCTTTTCGGATTCATCGAATCAACTATAGGGTCGCAGAGGCGTTCCCCTTAAGGGCAATTAGTTTGGACTTCCATTCTGAGAAGCAAAAAATGTGTTGTCAAGCCTCATTGAAACAATACACGCCCTCTTGAAGAAGCATCTATTTAGTGATCGGCTTTTAGGGGAAACAATAGGGAGGACGCCACGCCAGGCCCACGCCCCGCGTCCAGGGGGATAAAAACAACCAGAACCTGGACAGTTAAAGAGTCCAGCCCCCTGTCATAATCTCCTAACCCACACATAGCGGTATAAGGGGGTTGCACAGAGGACGAAACATTTTGTGGGATTAGCCACACGCGGCTTATCGGGTGTTGGGCGCGTGGGTATCGGCCAACTATAAGCGGCCAGTCAGTCGGTCAGTTTAAGGAAGATGCAGCTATAATCCGATTTGTATTATGACATCCCCTGTGTCTGTCTGTCTCCGACTTATGGGGAATGCTTCTCTCTCCAGGTGCAGTGAAACTAAACATGCTACTCATCTATTATTTACGAGTTTTGTTTTATTTTAATTGGGACGGAGAAGGCATTTAAGTCTGGTGCAGCAGTGACCACCAATAACTCATGTCTGCCCCCACAAACCTAATTTTGTGTGAGTTACATATTTTGATTAATGGAGTTTTTAAACCCTTCTCATCCTTCTTATTACAAACAAAAAACCTCCACTCCAACCCCCCCCCCCCATAAAAAAAGGGAAAGGAAAGGACAAAATGGAATTGAATGGCGAACGACCCCACAATATTTAATGTTACTGTCCCCTTTTGGAATTCTTTTGGAATTTCGAAATCTTTGTGAGAGGTTGATTAGCTTAAAGCCATCAGCAGTTGAGAAGAAGGAGTTTGTGAATGGTTGTCCGTCATGAGAAATTAATTATTTTCCTTTTGGTTCTAATATAGGCTAATGGTTGGCCAATCTGTATTTGGTTTTGAGATTACTGTAGAACTCAATTATTATGTTTTATTTCATTTATCATATTTATTACTATTTTGCTTTTATTTGTTTACTCATTTACTTGTTTATTTTATTTTAATTTATTTTATCTATGTTTTTTTATTTATTTGTTTATTTATTTATTTATTTTATTTAATTTTATTTTATTTTAATTTAATTTAATTTAATTTTTTCTTTCTTTCTTTCTTTCTTTCTTTATTTATTCATTTATGTATTCATTAGTTGTATTTAATTAAATGTTTACTTATTTTATTTGAGGGTTGGGGTATCGTTTTGGTTATATATGAGGGAAAATATACTTTCACCTGAACTGCCACCTCTCCTCACAAGTCACGAGTTGACAATCTACCAAAATAAATCTCTCTACAGTGTTTTCCAATTTTCAAAGTCATCTCTACCGTGGTGTGTATTCGAGTGCGAAACTAAACAAAAACACCACTTTATAGAGTTGCTGTACTCAGACTTTTTGTGCAAGATTTGTTTGTTTTGCAACCATATTGACACTGAGTTCCCTTTCTTCGAAACATGCACCGTGTCCATTCAACCTATGGTCCCAGTGCAATAGCAGGATGAGTCCCGGGTAGATGTCTTTAGGGGGGTCGTGGCAAGACTCCAAGCAAGTGAGAGCCAAGGATATTCATGGTGTTTATTATAGTCAGAGTTCTCTCCCTGTATTTTGCTTCAGGAGATGTATTTAATTTGATAGATACGTATTAAGAACGCCGTCTTCCTTTTCACCGTGACTGGGTGGGTATGAGCGTGGGAACAGACGCCCGGGAGAAAATGACCAGTAGCCGGTAATGAATAATGGCCAATGACCGGTGGGATCTCGACGTGTGGGTTTAGTAAGGTGTCATTATAAATTCATATTATGAGCAAAGGCGACGAACTTAAAGCCCCTTGCGCTTTTGATTGTCGTGGTGATATGGATAGGCCTAACAGTTTATCATTGAGTTTTCTTTTGAATAGCTTATCATTAATTTGATCATCCTTAGTTATTTGTCTGTCATTTTCGCGTATAACACAAATTAAAATGGAATATCAGAGAACCCTAATATTTATTTGTCTGTCATTTTACGTCTATTTCAGAAATGAACAATTTTTATCTATATTGGGCCTAACATTTTCTGATACGGGACAAGATGACAACTTTACATTTTTTTTCCTTCTTAAAAAAACACAAATTAAAATTTAATTTAAGAGAGTCCGTTACTTTTTTGTCATTTAAGGAACACGTTGCCTTGGATCGGACGAGTTGGTCTATTAAAAGCGTTTGAAACCGTTTGTTATGAAATGCATATGGTTAGAAAGATGTTTTAAAAGTAGAAAATAATGATCCACACAAGTATCATTTGAAATTGCACGGTTTTCCTTTTACGTCGCGAACTATCACGGTCGGCCATTTATGGGAGTCAAAATTTTGACTCCCATAAATGTCCGACTGTGTTAGTCGACAGGGTAAAAAGAAAACCGTGCAATTTCGAGGCATATTTGTGTAGATCATTGTATTCTACTTTTACAATATCTTTCTAACCATATACATTTTACAACAAACGGTTACAGAACGATTTTCAAAGACCAACTCGACAGATCCAAGGCAACGTGTTCCTTTAAGATCTACTGCAGAAATCTTTTCTTGTTGTTAACAATTTATGAACAGAACAAGCTCAAACATTGAGTGATGACTCAAATTCAAGCAAACTTGATATTTTTTTATATTTTTTCTTACAGCACAAAGTTAAATTGAACAGAAAAGAAACAGAGCGCCATAGGCCTCATCTCAAAAAGCGAGAACAGAGACAACGGCTGTATTCGAAACGACTACGCTACGGCTACGACTGTAGCTAGGGGGTTGCTAAGTACGTCCGCAGAATGACGCGGTGAGCCAATTGTAGCCGTAGCCTCCCGTCTGATACGGCCCTAAAGACACTGGACACTATTGGTAATTGTCAAAGACCAGTCTTCTCACTTGGTGTATCTCAACATATGCATAAAATAACAAACCTGTGAAATTTGAGCTCAATTGGTCATCGAAGTTGCGAGATAAATTGAAAGAAAAAACACTTTGTCACACAAAGTTGTGTGCTTTCAGATGCTCGATTTCGAGACCTCAAAATTCTAAATCTGAGGTCTCGAAATCAGACTCGTGGAAAACTACTTCTTTCTCGAAAACTACGTCACTTCAGAGTGAGCTGTTTCTCACAATGATTTATATTATCAACCTCTCCCCATTACTTACCAAGTAAGGTTTATGTTAATAAATATTTTGAGTAATTACCAATAGTGTTAAAACGCATTGATGGTAAAAAAACATGTAGCTGGGAACAAACTCAAAAACTCGTTATCGAGAGAAAAAAGATAAGGCGCTTTTCAGACCTCCTCAACGTGTTACCTCAGAAGGAATTGGGAAGAAGGTATCATTGCCAATGTATAGGGATTTAATCTGAGACATAGGCCTACGTGACAATTCTTGGCGAGGAATCAGAACAAAATTTCCTCGAATTCGGGCAAACAAAAGGATTATTTCCATACTCCATATACATGAAGTTGAAAGGAAAACAACTTGCAGTTTGACTTCGTCAAGTAAAAAGGGGAAACAAGGAAAAACTTAGATCTTCTAAATGCTGTTCCATTTAATTCTTTTTTATTCCGTTATGTAGAAACGTCTTGGATTATGAATGTGAGGACCATACATAAATATAACAATGTACCAGTGAGACTTAGCCTAAAGGCATTCTCTATCATATGCCGATGTAATTAACGGCGAAAACAGACAAAATGATTTGTTTTTAACAAATAAAACTTGTCTACTCTACACAGAATAATAAAACAGCGTTTTCAAAACGCTCATCGGAAACAGCAATATTGCTCAGAGCCTTTAAGTCTTAAACCGGATTGTATCCAAAACTGTCTCCAACTCTAATCCTCGTAGAGGGGAAGTAGCCACAACCAAATTTTCCTGCCCGTTTCCGAGCTTCCCAATGCCCCATTGTGTCGTGCGGTTTGCTCCCGTCTGTTTCATGGGTCTTCAGCCGCGATAATACGGCGTAATAACCCAACGGAGCGCCGCTCGCTAACAGCAACCATCACTTTTATTATTGTACTAGGCGTCAAAGGAACAACAGGGGCGATCGGTGCCCATCACCTATTTTATCCCATTTATTATTATTTTTCTTCGAAGAATAATATTTTGCCGTGGGGGCAATAACACAAATCGTGACTTGTGACCGTGGGAACTTGATTTAAAGTGGTCTATACTTCGTATAGGGGGCTCCTTGTGATATCTAAACAAGCATGTCCAGTACTACCGTAGCACCCCAAGAAATTTCCACGGAGTGCCGGTGAAACAAAGCCCCAGGGGTCGTGTAAGACACTTTCAATCCCGACCACGACCACAGCAACAGCAATAAACAGGGGAGGGAAAAAACTCCGATCGACTTGGGGGAGGAGATGGTCCGTGGTTGGTCCACGTTTCTCCCCGTCAGATCGAGCGAGTGGCAGCCCTATGAAGCCTCGGGAACTTGGCGCTCCCGGGCCCCGGCCCGAGTTGCAAGCTTGGCTCGGCCCACGATGCCGTGCCGTGGGAACCCCCCTCCAGGCGTTACACCGTCCTTACACCTGATTTTTATCTCCGGCGGGGCTGATGTTTTTTCCCTCCATAAACCGACCACATTATTGTATCCCGGCACACGTCTTGAAGACTTCAGGGGGAATGAGGGGTGACGCAAATGAAGGAAAACATTTCTTGATTTTCTTAGAAGGTAAGGAATACTAAATGATTTATGAATCCTTAATCGCACTCATTGTACATAATCGATCATTCAACTGACACGTGACAATGGCTTTGATGTGTCCACTTGGAGAAGAATCAATCGGTTTATTGGTATTACATCTCTATTACTGCAACTGTAGACCCCTCAAAAACACTCGAGAAATCACGAGATGCAATTATCGGCCTTTTGTAGGTTGTCAGCGATGTGTGGGAAACTGGAGAAAGTTTTATGAGCGATGAGGTGTTTGTATTAAAGCCCTATGGGGATTTGAAATTATTTAGAGATATCAGCAAGTTATTATTCCGTCTGAGTATAGGGGGCAGGCTTTGCTGGTTTGGGATCATGAGGTGGAAGAGGGCAGGCTTTTTAGTCTTGAGCGAGAAAAACAGTTGTTTATCTGTATCTAGTTGTTTCCCATGGGTTTTTACATCTTATGGAGATGAACTTCGCCTCCAGGAGCCAATTTCATGAAGTCTGTAAGCACGAAATCTTGCTAAGCACAGACAAAAATCTGCTTAGAAGTAACAGGTTACCGACCAACATTTGCTAAGCAAAGTAATTTGTCAAGCGGAATTGTCTGCGGAATAACTTTATGAAATTGGGCCCAGTACAGTGGCGTATCCAGAGGGGAGGGTTGGAGTGGACACGCCCAGGTCTCTCAGTCTCCCCAAAAAAGATTAAAGAAAACTATATTATTTGTTTGCAATTAAATATTTTGCATATGCCTCTACATAGCATGTAAACCAATTACGTCTGACTGGCTCCCACCCCCACACCCCAACAAAGATATTGAGCGAATAGGGAGACCGCCAACATTGGGGTTAAATTACTCAGTTGCCAAAGCCCTGGCACGTTAAGCTGGAGGTCGTTGGTTCAAATTCTGCTCTATTCAAATTGTCTTGTTCAAACCAAAATTGAAACCTGAAAACTGATATTATGAGAATCTTTGAAAACAGAATGTATACATAAACTTATGTCTTTTCTTCCTTGCAACGGTTTCTCTTGGTCTTTGCATTCGGACACAACCCAATCAAAATGCCTGCCAACATTTTAAAACTAATGAGGGCATATACAGAAGGGATACCGAAACCAAAATGAAATGGTTACTTTAAAGGCTTGGTCTGCGTATTGTTTACACTCAGCCTTTCTCAATGCCGAAAAGGGTCCCCCAATCCCCCCCCCCCCCCTCTCTGAATCCCCGGTGCGCTTCATTTGTCACCGAGTCGCTAAGCCAACACTTAGGATCAATAATAAAAACAAATTTAACAGAAGATCTGGATTTATGGAAGCGCAAGACAAAGACATGTATGTGGGATTTAAGACGTACGAATAGTGGCTGCTTGTCGCGTGTGTTGATTTTATGCTTCACTTGGTTGTTTTAAAGATTTGATAATCTTATAATAAAGGGGGGACTTTGTCATTTCTCATAGGTATAATCGCATTTTGCTTTAAGATCTGTTTTAGTTTGCTACGTTTCTGAGTAACTCTTTGTTGGATGTAAGGGGAATTTGATTCGTAAGTGAGAAGGCGCTTAGCAAGATTTACAGTCTCGAATCCTCTGAACTATTTACTCAACTTCGTATCAATAACCTTTGTATGTCTTGGACGACCTCCATTTTTGCTGCCAGAAATGGTGTGTATTATCATGATCCAACCCCAGGCATTTAGAGTCAACAAAAGTTTCATGTGGCGGTGATTTTCATCAGCTTTGGTAGGCTGATCGTGTGATTGTGTGAGAGCTTCAATTTGGGGTCGACAAAGAAATATTGACTAGTGAGACTCGAACCAACGACCTCCGGATTAACGTGCCAGTACCAACTGAGCTAGCCCTATTATGGCGGTCTCCCTATTTTGTCAATATCTTTGCTCCCTTGTGGTTTATAATATTTGACGGCTTCAATATTTGGACAAAACTATACACAGTTATCTTCGTCATAAATATTGCTTTGTGGAGCAATCAATGGTCCATCCATATTCAACCTCAGGGATGCTAGCATTTTGGGAGAAACTGTATACAACAACCAGTGAGAGAATGGGAATTACATTTATCGTCTAAGGGAAAAGTTTTCATCTTCATATCAGGGAGATTTTCAAGTTTGTTCATCTGAACAGGGAAAGATTTGTTTATTATTAGCGAGCTTTTTACCGAATCAGAGAGAGTTGGTACAGCTCTGATTTAACAAGTATAAAGTAGGCCTCAAGACTCAATTTGACAAAGCTTCTAAACAGATTGCTTTAACAATGTTCTGCTCAGCAGGACTGAGCAGCATACCAGTCACATGCATGTTACATATGTGGCTCGCTGGTAAGCTTATTCCGGTAAGCATGGTTTTGTATGAGTAACATTCGCACTGCCTCATATCGGTAGAGAAAGTAAAACATGGCAATGAACAATAATTACATTTTTGTCTAAGTCAACATCATATACTAATGAAACTGAAAAATGTTGTATGAACAACATACATTTTTTTGTCTAAGTCAACATCAAACTAATGAAATTGCAAAATGTTGTATTATGTTGTTGCTGATCGGTCATTGAACCTTCAGTATATACACGGCACGTGTCATGTTCCTGATGCATTCCCAATATCAAACACCCAACAATCCAGGAATAATGTGTTAGAGAGCTTCAAGGGGACTCGAAGGCCATTAGAAGTCTAGCCACTTTTCTTTTCCTTTTGTCCGGGATAAAAATGGGTAGCCGGTACTCCGCACGTGGCAAGCGGCCCGCCTGCTCCGACTCTAACATTCCTCCGTTGGGTTGTTGAGCCTGCCCAACATACCTCCCCCAATCCGGCCCCTCTGTATGGCCCCCGTGCGGTACAAAGCTGGGATTTGTGGCCCAAATCCCCGCGGATCAGTCCCCTAAAGTCGACTTAGAATCCGGTTTAAGATTGAGGCTTTACCTGTAATCCAAGGAGACTTGAGTCTTGAGACTGTAGAGCAGGTTTGTCTGTACTTTTGACGAAAGTGTGACGTTAAATTTAAGCACAGAGAGAGGTTTGGCAATATTTTACTCTCTGGCAACTGGAATGGGCTACGGTGCATTAGAATGCAGTTAACTGCGCTAATGATACAAAATAAAGACAAAACATCTCCCTTATTGATAGAAAATTTAAATGCCACACACAAGAGCACACCGTGATGATTTACGCAAACATTGGTGGTGAGACAGGTGGAAGGTTTGTCTCCAATATAGATCAAGGTCAAAAGAGTGCAGTCTCTTATTGCCTTTTTATGTTATTTTTATCGACAGTTATTTCGATTGATTGCGCCATTTTAAGCACCTTATCTTCTTACAGATATTATATTGAACTGCAAAAACTCGGGTGTCAAAATTGATATCATGCTGTCACACAGACATCGAAACACACAAGGGTGTTAAAACAATTACATTGGTGCTAACGTCAACACCCTACAACGTTAATTTTTATTCTTTCTCGTGTATCTGTAGAATTATGTGACCCACCCATGAGGTCGATTCGAACACCCCATTCGGTACAGTATACGCATAAACAAAGCTACTTCAGGCGAGGAATGTTCAGACACACATCGGTTTATTCTTATATGCGAGTACATCTCACCATCAACAAACTCTAACGCCAACACCAACGCCAACACCAACGCTACGACAACGCCAACACCAGCGACCAACGACAACGCGACAACGCCAACATCAACGCCGACGCACGAAAACACCAACGCCAACGCCAGCCAACGCCACTCCAACGCTACGACAACAAACAACAACAACAAAGCCGGGTATTTACCTGACCAACTTAGAAGTTCGTCGTCATGAAAAGTCGAAAATGGGCGATCCGGGGAACGGACAAGTGGTACACCGGACGGTCATACTCATAGTGGTAATTGTTACCGACGCAGAACCACCCGTCGTCAAAAACAAAATCTCCATAATGACAACGCCAATGACAACAAGACAACGACAATATAATATTTGTTGGCATGAGAGGGGAGCTTGATCCCCTGACCCGAATGCTGCTCTCTAGGTTCGATCGTAAACTTTTGTGTTGTCCCTTGCTACACGGCAGTTAAAGGCAGTGGACACTATTGGTAATTACTCAAAATAATTATTGGCATAAAACCTTTCTTGGTGACGAGTAATGGGGAGAGGTTGATGGTATAATACATTGTGAGAAACGGCTCCCTCTGAAGTGCCATAGTTTTCGAGAAAGAAGTAATTTTCCACGAATTTGATTTCGAGACCTCAGATTTAGAACTTGAGGTCTCGAAATCAACCATGTAAACGCACACAACTTCGTGTGACAAGGGTGTGTTTTCTTTCATAATTATTTCCCAACTTCAATGACCGATTGAGCTCAAATTTTCACAGGTTTGTTATTTTATGCATATGTTGAGATACACCAACTGTGAAGGCTAGTCTTTGACAATTACCAATAGTGTCCACTGCCTTTAACGGTTGCAGGAGTAAAGGGGGGGGGAACTGCCTCACACTGTCTATCGGTAGGGGGACACAAACGTCTTTGCTCTGCACATAAAGACACAATTTTTCGGGGCAATGATTTGATGTAAATGATAAACTGTAGTCTTTGTAAATCAACCTATTAAAAAATAACGCATTCGTTATCCAAAGATGGCATTTGAATCAATGTTCTTCTAATCATATAAACGAACGATCTGCCGAAATTTTATAGCAATATAGGCCTAACCCGAAGCTGCTGATCCTATAAAAACTTACCATGCTTTATGCGACTCTTAACAAAGTCCTCGTCGTTTATTTTTTTATACATTTTTTATTTAAGGGAAGTCGATGTTCCATGGTAGTTCGGTGGAGGTATAGATATAAAAAAAACAGTCTGTCCTGTTGTTTAACACTTAAGAGCAAAGGCTCAAGCCAATATTTTACACCCCGCCCCTTCTGGCTAAAATATTATAATTGTTTGGTATTCACAAAAACCCTTGTTAACTCGCCAATCCCCCTGGCTAAATGCATATCATCATTAAACCAATGTTCCTCACAAGTCCCCCGTGTTGATTCGCAATTAATTGGAGAGACGAGCTGCATCGAATGATTATTTTCTTTATAAAGAATGTCTATCCTCAGTTGAAAAGAACAATCAGCAAACCGGTCGTTATCTTTATCAGCAATCACATCTCAGTATTCCGTCCGTCCGCAATGTTTGTACTCCACTATTAACCGGTCGTTTTCTTCGGGAAGTCGGGGCTAGTTTCACGCCAGGTCCAATTTACGGTGATGCAGAGCTAGTAAGATTTGGCCCCTTAGAAAGACCCGCTCTAATCTTCCGACGCACGAAAAACGTATCTAAACGAACAGATGGACAATCGAACGTAAAAAAAACCCGACTCTTTCAAAACACTCGCCACAAAAGATGACGATTTAGCGGCAAGATTAAGCCAGCAACGTGTATGTAAACCATGTAGACATGGGACCGCGGGGTATGTCTCACTGAGAGTCGCACCAGTTTTTAGACCCCGTGGCCAGCTTAGTGAATATCTGACTCGCTAATCGAAAATTAATTTGGCCCTTTTTTTTCTTTCTATATAGGGTCGAACCACAAAATTAACACAAAATGCTTACAGATGGTTGACGCGTACTTTACCCAATTACCTATCTGTGTGTTTCTATTTCAAAAGTAATTACCGATTTCAAGTGTCAACATTTCAAGTGTTTGGTTTCGTGCCCAGTTTAGATTTTCGTTCTACTCTTTACGGGTGCGTTACAAAAAACGAACGTTGGGGGCGCTGTGTAATGCATACTATCTGATGATCAAAAACGATCACACCTCACCTGTTGCTGACGACAAAGACAGAGCAGGATCTCAGTTTCGTGTAAAAGTGTGATTAATAGGCCCGATCTAAAGCTCCAAAAGTCGGCTTTGTGAGTCGCTGTTTTGGAAGAACGGCAAGAAGAGACTGTCATCGCGCTTTAGTCGTTGTGGACGGGCAATAGTGGATGGTCAATATAAACATATTTTAATATTTAAAAAACTGGTTTTCTTCAAAAATCTAGCCAAAGACGGTCTTAATTGATTACAGTGGGGTCTGACACATCTATGATGACAGGTTTAAAACAAAAATAATGTAGGCCTACTTATGCCAGAAGATTTAAAATAAATTAATTAAGCGCATCATAGACTTTTTGTATTGGTTTGCTGACAAAACAGTTGCTGGCAGTGTAAGCACTTTATGTGCCCTCCTTTTTTTAAACTCAATTTTTGCTTCTTTTTTCAACTGTTGTGTATTTTAAAACCATAATTGCTATTTCTGCTCATGTTTTTATCCTGCATGTTAATGTTTTTGACTGTACAGCGCTTTGAAACAGTGCTTTGAAACAGTGTTAAAGCGCGTTATAAATGCATTTTAGTTATGTAATCAATCATATACATGTCCGATAATTCCTTGAACAACCTAATGCTCACTTTCAAGTCTTTTTGCCATGCATTAAAAAAAGTAGTGCTGGCCTAAATGAAACTGCCATTGCGACCTTTTTACTTGCACTTTGTACATTCGCACCCCTGCACCACTCATGGACAAGAAGTCCCTCGGCATTACATCCAGAATTATGGATTCCACCGAGTACCAAAGTAGAAGAGTAGAAGTTTAAAAAGTTTCAGTAAAAGTTTAAAGTTTCGTCGTGCAGGTGCCCTTTTTTAATATTGAGGAAAAACTGCCGCGGGTACCTGAAGCGCGACAACCCGAAGTATCGCCTGTTGGGTAACAACAGAGGGCGCAAAACGCACTGGTTCACCGATTGTATTTCTTGTTCTAGTTCGGTCGACCCCGCGTGTATGAAACCAATGATAACGTGTACGTTCACTGATGTGTGCTGGAAGTATAGGTTGCACACCCAGACGTCCTATACTCAGTACGTACAACTTTTACATCATGGGATCTAACTGATACTCGCTCAGAGAAATTGAAAAAATGGCGGCAACACAGCAAGCAACGAAGGCTCAAACTATCACTTTGTCTGGCTCCAGTGAAAAGGTGTCTGAGTTTTTTTGTAAGTTGTTGGATTTATTTGAAAGAAAAAACCTTCTTTGTCACACTATATTTTGAAAATGTTGATAAATTCACTAGGATAATCAGTTAAATCCAATATTCAATCACCTCCATCCATCCATGGACCATTTTATGTTGTTACTTTTAATTTTGTTTGACACACGTCGTCTCACTCAGTCATTGACGGATTGTCATTGTCACTGTCACAGTGTCAGTGTCAGTCACGCCTAGCAAGATTAGTGTGACTGTGTGAGTGAGTGAGAGAGTCACTTCATTGACAGTTTGTAACACGTGTGTGTGTCAGCTGAATTTATTGGCCCACTTTCTGTTAAGTCGTGCATGATTTAATGTGTAGACTGACTGTTAAACTGTAGGGCCAAGGGTTGGACTCGTATCGTACGTAGTAATTCGATTCGAGTAAATTGTTTCCAACGAAAAATGAACTTAATTAAAATGGAATGGTAACTTTTAGTTTTACTTCTTGAATCATAGAATAGAAACTATAAAAAGGCTCCCACGTGAGCCTTATTATACTTTTATAGTTTCTAGATAGGAGTAGGTAACTTTTAACTAAAAAAATCAGCAACCACAACAAGACCAAGACAAGAGACGCCAATCGCACAGAACTCCAATGATAAACACAAAGTTAATTAAACTTTGTTATGCAGTGACGTTTCATTTTTTGTTCTAGTTGTACGTTATCGCAACAAATTTTTTTCCAACTAAAAAAGTTGCACATCTCTAAATAAAAAAATAGAAACAAATGCATAATGCTTGACTTGATGCTGGAAACCTTATCAAATTCCAATTGAAGAATGCCTGTGTTCTACGCACAAAATGTTATTGACACTTAACTTGATAACAAAACAATTCAAATTACATATGTATTAAACTCTATATATTTTTTAATTTTTTTTGGAAGGGGGGGGGGGGTTTTGAGTGTGGAAGGGGGGTCTCTCTATCCACCTCCCCTTCCGAATTCCAGTTACACCACTGACAACAAACTGGTCCCACTGACCAGTAACTGAAACATTAAAGGAAATACCCATCACGGGGCAAAAATAATATTTCACTGTCTGTATTCCTCATTTTATTTCTCTCCATTTACAGTGTACGGAATCAATAGTTTGCTGTTTCAGAGAGGCATCTATCCACCAGAAACCTTCACAAGGAAACAGAAGTATGGCCTAACGCTTCTAGTTTCAACAGAGAAAGCATTACAGGACTATCTCGATAATGTATTAAGGCAACTCAATGGTAAATATGGGTTGCAAATTTGGACACGCACATGAGCCAGCAAACTGTTGAAATGACAAACTGTCTCATAGGTGCAATGCATCTATGCTTCAAGACATTTAGCAATTTCAACAGTTTGTTTTTAAAGCTTTGCCGGATAAAATGGATTCATAAATATTTGTGAAAGGCTAATGTACACATGCAGACCAGTTCAGTCTGGGGTGGAGGGGCGGGTCATCTTTAGTTGGCCTACTATTTGTTGTTTTTCAGGGAAGGACATCTTGTAATAACTGTTCAAAGATCCACATGAATGCATAACCCCACAATCCCAAAACAAATCTCCCAGATAATCACAGACTATGGTTTTAAATAATTTAAGACTTGTAACTGTACATGTTTTACAAAAAAAAACTCCATTTTCATATTGCATTGTTTACTTTGTTGTTTTGCAGACTGGCTGAATAAGAAGACTGTGCAGAAAGTAGTAGTTGTAATTGCCGAAGTAGACTCTGGCGAGGTAAAGGAAAGATGGCAGTTCGACATCCAGTGTGACAAAACTATGACAGATGAAAGGCAAGTCGTATTAAACAAAAGCCAACTGAGTAAATAAATTATGTTTCGACCCTAGCAATTTCTTTCTTAAAGCTTAAAATGAGAAAATTGATTTAGCTGTTGCAAACTGCTTACCAACCAAAAGGACTCATGGTATAAATGCCAAAATAGTAAATGGCCTGGTGTTTCGACCCTAGCAGAGGCTTTCTTTCCATTCCGAAGACCTTGTTTTTTTTTTTTTATTCAGCGTGCTTCGGCCAAAAATTCAAAAAGTTGTTTTGAATTATCCTGGGAAAAACCCTTCAGTTCAATTAGCAAGCCTTTTTCTTACCGGCTGGCCTTTTCAATCAGACCCAATGTTTTCACATGCAACACAAAACAGCACACAGAAAATCTTAGCTTTCAAGTTGTGGCAAAAAAACACCATTATTTAAATTTGATAATTTTTTATTTGCTGTGTTCAGTCAACCAAGAGAAAAGACAGACAAGGATATTAATGCAGGTATCCGAGCAGTGATGACTCAAATTACAGCAACAGTCACTTTTCTTCCTCTTCTAGCTAATCCATGTAAGTAAAAAAAAACGTTCATTCCTTAAAGACACTGGATACTATTGGTAATTGTCAAAGACCAGTCCTCTCACTTGGTGTATCTCAACATATGCACAAAATAACAAACCTGTGAACATTTGTTTGTTATTTTATGCATGTTGAGATACACCAAGTGAGAAGACTGATCTTTGACAATTACCATTAGTGTCCAGTGTCTTTAAGCTGCAACTATTCCAGAGAAATGGTCAAATTACATGACAGTAAAGATAGTTTGATATTGGACATTGGACAGTCACACGTAGGTTTGTACAGTGTCCAATATTGATGTACAAGGTAGACATTCACTGCACAAACCTATTTCAATGTCCAATGTCCAATATTGGTGTAAAATGTAGACATTCACTCTACAAATCTACGTAAATGTCCAACGTCTAAAATCAAGAATATTAATTTTGCTTTTTACCCATATACACCGATGTGTGTTAGCACTGTATACTCAGTACTTACCCGAGTTCTGTGAAAAAAATCACAGGCATACTAATCGGGTGGGATTTGAACCCACGACCGGTGGTCTAGTTAGTATGACACTGCTCTAGAATTGCAAAGGTCGTGGGTTCGAATCCCACCCGAGTAACATGCCTGTGATTTTTGTCACAGAACTTGGGCAAGTACTGAGTATACAGTGCCAACACACAACGCTGTATATGGGTTAAAACAAAAATTAATAGTCTAAAATCAAATTAACTATACCGCCATTCAATTGACAGGGTTTCTGCAGATCATTAGCAGTATTTAAAAGTCATAAATAGAACTATCAAAAGTTTAATATTCCCTCTATCAAATTCATGGTTAAAAATCCTTCCACTTAATTAACCTTTCACCTTTAACCTCTGACCAAAACTAGGTACATTCAACATCCTGATCTACACCGACAAAAATCTGTCCATGCCGGAACAGTGGGAGGAATCTGGACCATCACTCGTTGCCAACTCACAGGAAGTGAAGTTAAGATCGTTCACGACCTCCATTCACAAGGTAGAGGGTGCAGTGTCGTACAGGGTTGACGACATATAAAATGGACTTTAAGAGGGGAGCACCAAAACATTTGTTTCACAAAACTGTTCTTAGAGTCTTATTAAATACATGCAAGGCCTAATTTCATGGCACTGGTTCTCATGCAATGGGGGACTTTTGGGACGCTAGGTGGCAGCAGACTTAAGCCCAGTTTGTACTTCCTGCGAATGCGATACAAATTTTGGCGTCACAAATTCGCAGCAAATAATTTGTATCAGTTGCCCTGTGCTGAACTCCTGGGAAACACTCCCTGCGAAAACAGCCTTGTGGCATCGCATTCGCAAGAAGTATGAACTGGCAACTGGGCTTAAGATTGTTCTTAGAGTCTCATTAAATCCACATAGGGCCCAATTTCAAGTGAGAATACTGTTCTTTGACAATAAGGTGTCTAGTGCCTAAAAGGTGATTGGGGTCATTATAGAAAAAGTCAATGCCCTATTTAGTTCCAAGGTAAACAAATGTAAATACATGTACATATACTATTTTGTAGTATCTGGGCTCGGTGTCACAAATTTTTAAGGTTGGTCATAAGAGTTTGGGTGATCAGTAAAATATGATGTAACAATGTAGATCACCTTGGCAACAGTGTAAGATCAATCTCAAATTTGAGTGAAATCAAACCCAGGAGATTGTACTTCCAAATACGTAAAAAAGCCAAGTTAGTATTAATTATAGGGGCTGTGTCGTCATGATCAAAGCACGTCTGTGGCTGTTACATGAAATAGTGAATGCGACTCTTGGCCCGTATGCTCTCCATAGATTTGATGTGAAGGGAGGGCAATCGCCTGCAGTAAGTGGGTGAGAGCTATGTCACCCACAGGCCTACTTTGATCATGATGACACGAACACTTAGAGTATTAAAGGAACATGTTGCCTTGGATCGGTCGAGTTGGTCTTTGAAAAGTGTTTGTAAACGTTTGTTATAAAATACTTATGGTTAGAAAGATGTGTTAAAAGTAGTATAAAATGATCCACACACATTTGCCTCGAAATTGCATGGTTTTCCTTTTACTTTGCGAACTAACAGGGTCGCCATTTATGCGAGTCAAAAATTTGACTCCCATAAATGGCCGACTGTGTTTGTGTGGATCATTAGATTCTACTTTTAAAACATCTTTCTAATCATATGCATTTTATAACATACGGTTAAAAAAACGCTTTTCAAAGACCAACTCAACTGATCCAAGTCAACGTGAACTGTTCCTTAATTAAATCTGCGCAATGTCATATGCTGTTAATACCAATGTAAAACTAGTCAAGTGTCACACTACATAACTATGCACTGTACATGTACATGCTGGAAATTCTGTTCTTGGGGGGGGGGGGGGGGACTTCCATTGGAAAATCTTCAAGTCTATGGGAATTTGGGAAACTTTTTAAGGGCACCAAGGCCAGGGGCATTAGAGGTGTTGGTCTCTGTGTAATGCCATGCCTACATGTACATCTATATCAGCATCAAAGTGTTTTAATTTGCAGCTTATTATTCAACATAATGCCAGTCTTGCTTCCTGCTTTTTTTAGCTTGACTTTTTTCATCAGCATTTGTATATTCAAAATTTTGACAGTGTTTAAAGTTTCACCAACAGTGCCTATTAAACAAGGCACCGATTTGGGATTGCTTTTATATAACGGGCACGCACTCTTTCAGGCCTTTAGGGGCACCTCTACGTATGAGGAAAATGTAAATTTGTACAGGAACCTTGTACTGGGCACAGCACAGGGCACCACGATTACTGCTGTGGATGCCGTTTAAAGTTTCACCAACAGTGCCTATTAAACAAGGCACTGATTTGGGATTGCTTTTATATAAGGCACTACAGCAAAAGCACAGGGCACTATCCAACAAAAAAGCACAGGGCACCACAGCAAAAGCACGGGGCACTACAGCAAAAGCACAGGGCACCACGGTTATTGCTGTGGATGCCGTACTTCAAAGCCTACTACTTTATTTACTTTATGCTATTTTAAAGAATTTTTAAGACGTCAGGTTGAAGGTAGATTACATCACTTACATACATTGATTAAAGCATTTCCAAGTAAGGACAACATAAGTATTATTCCCAAGTAGCCAGGGAAATCGTTTACCAGGTGACATTTGGTTTTAAAGAAAAATGCAATTTTGTATCGCTAAGTGACGGTCAGTCGACCATCATTGCACACGCGAGTAATGAAAGTTTTTATAAAAGAAGATCCGTCAGACAGCTTGAAATCGTCACAAAGTTGCTCTCAATTTCTAAAGTAGTCACAGATGCACAATTGTACACAGGTTGATGTAATTTTCCTTAAAGCCATTGGACCCTTTCGGTTCAGAAAAAAAATAAAAGTTCACAGATTTACAAATAACTTACAGGGTTTACAGAAGGCATGGTGAAAGACTTCTCTTGAAATATTGTTCCATGAAATGCTTTACTTTTTGAGAAAACAGCAAAACAATATAAATTGTCGTTAACGAGAATTATGGATTTATTTTAAACACATGTCATGACACGGCGAAAAGCGCAAAAACAAGGGTGGGTTTTTCCGTTGTTTTCTCCCAACTCCGATGACCGATTGGGCCTAAATTTTCACAGGTTTGTTGTTTTATATCCAAGTTGTGATACATGCAGTGTGGGACTTGGACAACACTGTTTACCGAAAGGGTCCAATGGCTTTAACAATCAAAATACATTTACATGTAGTTGATGTAGTATGTAAGGTTCTATAGAAAGGCATTTATCTTTGGTTGTGAGAAGGAGACGTATTCTTGCAATGGTTGGAGAGTGTTGTTTGGATTCTATTCATGCATCAACATGTATTTATAACTAAATTTTGTAAAAAATGTGTTGTATCCTGGCCGAGTAGTCAAGGGCACCGAACTCAAAATCTTGTTTCTAGTCAGCAAATAGTGGGTTTCAGTCCTGGTCATGGCTATTGTGTCCTTGCACAAGATACTTCACATAAGTCAGGTGGGACAGTGTATGTCCCATGATGTTCTAGAATAGGTTTTGGTACTGCACGTAAAATAACCCAGAACACTTATGGCGGAAGAGCAGGTGTTGACACCCAGTGTGTCTGGTTCGAATAGCATTAGCGAGCACCCCTATTTGAATACAGGTTACTCAGGCTTGCAAGCTACAAACAGTGATTAAGTTCACATACAAGGCATCCTTGGTTTCATTACTTAAAACAATAATTTCACTTTTATTTGCATCGTTTCTTTATTTGAAAATGTTGTATACATTGTACATAGATCCTATTGCAGGTTGCAGCTAGCATTAAGCGATTGAAATAAATAAATAAAAATCGTTATTTGTTAAGTATGATTGTGATGTGCACATGTTTTACCATGGTTGTTTTGTTCATTTAGCTTGCTGACTTTTAGAAGTAGTTCTCATTTTGTCTTGGCCCATTCAGTCTTGGTTGTTGACCCAAAAAAATCTTATTTTTTCAAACCACTATTAGTTCTATACACACATTTATATGTGTGAAAGATACATGCAATGATGCCCACTAAAGCCTGGTTCATACTTCATGCGAATTGAATTTGACGTCACAACCCTCCTTTCGCAGCGATATTCGCAAGCGAGTCGAACAGAGTTGAACTGCTGTGAATTATTCGTTGCGAATTTGTGACGACAACATTCGCTTCGAATTCACAGGAAGTATGAACCGGGCTTTATCATGTATAAGGGAATGTCTGTGTAATTTCTCACAAGAAAAAAAACCCATGAATGTAAGTGTTTATCAAAATGATTAAAGGCCAATAGTTGATCAACCATGGAGCAAGGGGTAAAGTTGTGTAAAGGTTTACCCACCAATACCTCCATGATTTACCTCAACAAAGTCAAATTACCACAATCAGTGAATCACAAGGGACAATATATATTCTAAAGCAAGGGGAGCCGTTATAGTTTCTTGAAGTATAAAGCAAGGAGGAGGAAGGAAACATAAAGTAAGCAGCAGTGTGATGTTCAAGATGATAGTTCCAAAGGGCCACCACAATCGTCGTCCCTGCCGAGGAATCTAAACAACTCCCCGGTCAGAAAGACGCAACCATGGTGGCCCCAGGAGGCGGCCCTACCGAACCTCAAGCACCGGGTGACCGGTGACTGCGAGGCCGCTGCCGGTAGTTCCATTCCCGGAGCCGGTGGTTTGTCCCTGCAGTAGAAACTACAGAGGGTTACGAAGTAAGCGTTGTTCACAAGGAAGTTCTATTTCCATCCACGACAACACACCCTTCCAATCCGTCATTTTGGCATGAAAGCCGCAAAAACGGCGGAAAACTGGTGTGGACCGATGGCACTCCGAAATGCTGTCGATGACGCTTTACACATTGCACCACGTATTTATACACATTTTGTAATTACGTTCCACTAGCTGGTACACTGCCTTTGTGCATGTTTACAATGAGTTTTAGAGATCCATAGGACACCAGTGGAAACAAGTGCAGCGTTATAAATAGCACAAGACTAATATAGTGTATGACGTAATTGCTTTAGCGGAAATTAGGTAGACTCGTTACCGCAGCAACTACCAAGCAAGATCGTGTCTATTAGACTCGTTCAGTCTTTGTGCAGATTTTGGTTGTGCATAGAGCACACAGCACAATTATTAGTCTTTGTGCAAGACGTTTCTCGTTTCCTTTTCACGCACACCGCGGCCAATTCACCGACAGCGCGCGCACCGACTCACCTGACTTATAGTCCACTCAACTAAAGTCAGGTGAGTCGGCGCGCGCGCTGTCGGTGAATTGGCCGCGGTGTGCGTGAAAAGGAAACGAGAAACGTCTTGCACCAAGACTACACAATTATCAGCGTTTCAAATAGTATTGAATACGGCAGATAAAAGCCAGAATCAATTGGTGAAATACATGTACAACAGGAATACTCTAAGTCACGAACTCAACTAATCGACCTCTTACGTTTGTTTGCGTTATTTGCACTGTGCGGTTGAGCGACTCGGACTTGTCTACGAGTGGACCTCGCATCCAGATTTCGGAGTGTGGTGCAATTTCTGACAGCAAAAACGTCGCAATGTTGTGCAATACAACTTTGTACCATTCAAGCAAAACTGACTTACACAAACCCAAACCAAATCCATGAAGATAATTAAAAAAATCATTATCCAGGTCTTGAGCAGAGACTTGACAAAACATTATAGACATTATTAAATAGTATTACAGAGATGGTACCAGCTTACTCTATGGTACCAGCATGCAGTATCAAAGAAGCCATACTCATAACAAACAAATCCTCCCTGAATACAGCAACCGTCACAATATTGAACGTACATTTTATGCCCGCACAAAAGCTCACATTTTCCGAGTTTGCTGCATTTATCAAATTTAAAGCCATTGGACACTTTCGGCAAACAGTATTGTCCAAGGCCCACACTTCGTGTATCACAACTTATATATAAAATAACAAACCTGTGAAAATTTAGGCTCAATCGGTCATCGGAGTCGGGAGAAAAATAACGGGAAAACCCAGCCTTGTTTCCGCACGTTTCGCCGTGTCATAACATGTTTAAAATAAATCTGTAATTCTCGATATCGAGAATTGATATTGTTTTAATGTTTTCTCAAAAAGTAAAGCATTTCATGGAATAATATTTCAAAAGAAGTCTTTCACCATTACCTTCTGTAAACCCTGTAAATTATTTGTAAATCTGTGAACTTTTTTTTTCTTTCTCTGTACCAAAAGTAATGGCTTTAAGACACCCTGTTGGTGCATGGTTGTTACTCAACAGTTTATCACGCAGAAACCGCAAAACCACAAGCTAATTAATTTCTAAAATCACAAATGCTGGAGGAATACCGCAAACGCAGATTCAGATATCTTCACGGGCTGGTGATTTATAAAGCTGTACTCCATTTCCAATTTTCCCCGCAGTGGGGCATTCACAAGCCCCCTAAAAAGTTGTGAACATCTCACTCCATTTTGTCACTATCATGCGTCAGAATATTGTTTAAGTAATTTAGTTGCAAAGATAGAATGGCCTGATTTTTCAATAGACTATAGCAGAATCTATCTATCGAAAAAGACTCACTGTTCAGTGAAAAGGAAAAGAAAGAACAAATAAGTAATGTCTTATTTATTTATTCAATGGTTTATTAAAATTCTATTCAATTCGCTGCCAGTTACATAGTTAAAAATTTGGAGATGATAGCCACACAAAGTGCGGACACTGGTCTTTGACATTATTGTTGCCCGCGATGTAACCAATGAGATAACTACGTAGGCGACCTTCACAATATCTAGAAATTGAGAGCAATTCCTCTTCAAAAAAAATCTCCGACCCATGAATTCCAAAAAATAATTTCTTCCCAGAGTTTCAATCACCATCATTGCAAATAAACGCTTCAATCCATGACGATAAAACCAATGCAGCCAACAGACCAATGATGAAACCGCTGTAGCATCACCACTGATAACTAGAGCGTGGAGCAGACATATGGGACCATCTCTTGGTTTGGTTGATGGTTCACTAATCACGTAAACGACGGCAGTCCCAGAGCAACAGGTCCGTCAAAATGAGACGTATGAAGTTATTAAAACGTCACTGAAAATTACAATTTTAATTTACTGATGCAGTTCCATTTGGATGGTTCACAAGAGCACTCAACTATGACTATACTTATCTTAAATGCATCAGTAAACAAATAATAAACCATTGTCGGCTTAACCTTTTGATTGTAATTTAATCTGTCACAGTGATTTTTTTCTTAACTGACCCTTAAGATGTGTTTATTGAAAAACTGTTAAGTGAAAATACTAACGATGTCCAAAGCAGGCTATAGTCGAAACGTTGAGACCCATAAGAACCCAATCCGCAGCAGTGAGAATGACAAGTCCCTCGATCTACTTTTAAGCGAAAGTTTTTTTTCAGGCCGAAAATAGGCTCCCGAATGTCGGAATCCACTCCGCGGCAGTACACTAAAATGGCAAGACAAGCTCTCAAGAACCGTAACGCATCAAGCAAAGAACGATTCTAAAAAAGGCATATCTAATTGTCAATCCATCGCATTCTGTATCGGTCGTTGTCTGAAAACTACCCCCAGATAGTTTGACAAAGAAATCGCACCAATGCCGTTTTTTTTACAATTACATTTATTAATACATTATGTTTTTCCCCCTTTCAATGCTCCATTCAGAACAGGGGTCAGAGAGTTCTCAGCTGGCAACCTTCGAAAATCTATGCCCTGTGGGGATAGGGGAAGTATCCTCATTGTTAGGCAGCGAGGCATGTAGGATGAAACACAACCGGTCGGTGCCAAAAAGAGAAATGTCATTAAAAGTCCATCGGCTGGAGGGGGCGAACTGTACCCCCCCCCCCACCCCCACCGGCACACCCCTGGTGGTCGCTGTATGTTCCTTGTGATATCTTGAGCACAACACACATTAAACATTGAAAACATTTCGCATTATGTAAACCAAAAACGTGAGCTTATTATGCAACAGTGCTTTCTATACTTTAGTCATTTCCATGACAACGATGTATAATAAATGTGAATTCAATACTAATTTCTGTAGCCGATGGTAATCGTAGTCATGGTAAAACTTTCCCGAGTCCCCAACCCCAGTGTTTGTAATGGGCACATGTCTGCCTCAATGTTTAACACATTTTGGTTAAAACCAATTATGGGCCCAAATAGAGCTGCTAAAAAAACAGCTGAGTCCTTTTGCTTAATACCGGAATACGGTTACCACTCAGCCAAAGTACAATTTGGGACTGGTATGTCTGGCCTATTTTACTTCAACGCAAGTACGATAACACTTATTTTTAGTAGTTACCATTAGTGTCCAGTGCCTCTCAAGAAAAAAAGTTGTCCGGGTTTAGTTTTCGATATACAAAGACCTCCAGGGGCCGATTTCACAACCGAGATTCATCTATTAAGATGGGTTGTCAGTATGTGGTTACTATTGTGTGAAATCACACTTTGCTTAGCAATTAAGGGTGATTTGCAGTGTAAGATCAATCTTAGCTCTTTGTGAAATCAGGTTGAAATCGAGCAGGAAAAAGGCAAGGACACCCGGAGAGGTTGAACTAGAATGACCGATGAGATATGGCAGGCTTAAAAGCGCCGTAGTATTGAGATCACAAACTAATAGCCCACTCATCAGCTTCTGATTTAATTCTCATTTCCAAATGCAAATTGCAGCGTAATGGAATCAATTTGCCAGTAGAATGAACAGCAAAGAAAAAATGAAATGCAATATCGGGCAATTAATTATATTATAGAGTCGTTTATTTTGTTGCGGTTCCCGTCGGCCCGGGACAAGACGGTGACGATGAGGCCTGATGTGTACGGGCTTATACTGGTCAATGTCACGGTATGGTAAGCAAGCGACGAGGCGGTCATCGCCCCGAGCGACTCAGTCGAGGTTCGCCCGCTACCACGTCCAAACGTTGCCCCCCCCCCCACAAAAAAAACCCGTCTGTGTTCATCCGACCGACCGTCATTTGCGTTACAACTGAAAGTTCAAAAATTGTCATTAAAAATATTTGGAAAGTGTTGGAACAGCCTATAGGAAGAAGCTTTATATTGAACCGAACATAAAAGTTACCCAGTCAGTTTCCCTTACTGAAGCAATATACCAATCATAGTGTTATACATGTACACTCCTAACTTGTGATTCTGACATGTTAATTGTCATGAACAGGTGTTAATTATAGAATAATTTTTTTAAATTAATTACATTAAAAAACATTCAAAAACAACATTTGAAAGTTATGTGTTTGATTTATACTTTAACATCATAGACTTTATTCCCACGTACAATATCCATCTAGAAAAAAAAGGCATGCCGAACCTACCTTGGACAGGCAACACAATTTTTGAGGCCTAAAACCGAAAGAAAAAAAAAATCATTGCTCGCCTTCTATCGCGCTAATTGTAATAGCACAATCCTTCAAAAAATTGAAGGAAAAAAAACCTCACCGTGGTGGACCAAGAGTCCTCATCCTGCATGTTTGTATCTTTATCATGAGCTCGAGGACCAATTAAGGCTTGGCGAGAACACACGAGATTGCACTCAGTCAAAATCGCCTTGTGATTCAGACAGAGAGAAATTAATCCTGTCAGAAAAGCTGACTATCATTGAGATTACCAATCAACCATGAACAATTTCCAGGAGACTATAAAAGGAGTAAAGAAAAAGCTCACCCCGCAGTGGTGTGAGTGGTCCATGTACCTAGCGTCACCAAACATCACAAGTTGTGCTTCTATGTTGAGCTTTCATGGAAAAAAAAAAAAAAAAAGGCGTCACTTGCGACCCGGTCGTTGGTTTCCAAGGGAATTCTCTGCCTACACACCCAGGTGAACTTTCATGTGGTAAACAGTCATGCTGGAACCCCCCCCCCCCCCCCCCCGGATAAGGGCTGTCCTGGTGTGGCGGTTTCAGTTATCCGCCGTGTTCAGTTTTCCGGGTGACGTAGTCGGACATATCAACATGTTGTTCGAACGGTTTTAGCTTTCCGGCGTGTTCAGTTTTCCGGGTGACCTGTCAGATACCGCCGCGAGTACCCTGGCGAGTACTGTAGTTCTCTCAGCAGTGACCCCAAATTGTTTATATTACGATTCTTTTCTGTGTAGTCACATAATCTCTTGCCCCATCTTTACATGTATTCATGGGTACAACTTTAGGCAGGTCACACACTCTGCTTGCATAAAAAAAAAATCATACGATCCACGCGTTTGCCGCTAGTTGTACTCGACTCGTGGATGCCGCCATGACAGCTACCGGAGGGTAACGGATGACTCAATACGGCACTAAACATGGACTACTTTCGCTTGCTGTGCGCAGGCATCGCATGACGTAATGCTACCGTATTTGGTCATTCGGAAAACTGAACACAGCGGAAAGTTGAAACCGCCACACCGGTACCAAAAGTATGATCTAGACAAATCATGTTGGTTCCAAACCTCCTTACAAATCTCAATAATAATATACAAACAATTTTTGGCTCGGAGCTAATAGACACGTGGCCGGGGTTTTGATCTTAAGATTGCAATTGAGCCGTGCAGCGGAGCAAGGAAGAAACACGGGAGGATTCGACAACCCCGGCCGTGAGAAAGTTCGCGGCCAAGGAAAGTGGTACTATCACTGGGACAAAGACTCCGCGGACACGGGGAGGACCGGCCGCAACACCCTCGATGGCCACGGTGGATCGTTTAGTCTTGGTTCAAGACTCTCCTGGATTTGTCACAACAGGGCGCGCTATCACCCCCATCCCAACGCGCTATCAACCACGAACCGCTATCACCCGAGAACCGCTATCGACTCTCCTGGATTTGTCACAACAGGGCGCGCTATCACCCCCAACGCGCTATCAACCACGAACCGCTATGTTGGGGGTGATAGCGCGCTTTCTTGTTACAAATCCAGGAGAGTCCTGAACCAAGACTATGGATCGTTGAGCTCTCAGACCCTCGGCAGGTTTGATCCCATACTACCATATGATATTAAATCTGATTAATGGCAGTCAGAGATGACTGCACTAAATACCAACGACACGGTTGGTTTTGATAGGTTGCATGTGCCGTACGTGATGAATACAAAGTGGAAAAGAATACGCATTTTTTTTCTTTTCTTCTTTTAAGAATACATGGGTTCAATGGATTTGTGACGTGTATGTTGTTTTAAACAAGCCTAGGGGCCATCGCGAGTCAAGTCGTTTGATTTTTCGAACCGTAGGATCGTGACCTCCCGAATTACCCCCCAAAGGCTACACCACAAAGTTTTGTCATTCAATATTCATAAAAAACTAACCGCGATTGGGATGGGGGGGGGGGGGGGGGGGGGGTTATCTCACTAGGCCAAACATTATTTCAAAGGCTACGGAGTGATACATTTTGATACCTTTTTGTAAACGTTCACTTATTTCTTTAAGCGAAATGCTCACAAAAATAATTCAAAGATTTCGATTTTTCAAAATATTCTGAACCCTACGATTGACATCATGAGACCTTTTTATGTCGCTACACTCTTATTATGGATAGAGAACCTGCCAAAGGTGGACAAGTCATTTCCCCAAAAATCTGGTCGGGTAAAAACAAAACTCATGTGTTAAAAGTTTGCTAGCTAGCGGGCAACCTCGGTAGTCTAGTTGGTAAGACGCTGCTCAAGAACTGCAAGGGTCGTGGGTTCGAATCCCACCCGAGTAACATGCACGTGGTACTTTATTCACAGGACTTGGGAAAGTACTCAGTATACAGTGCTAACACACATCGGTGTATGGGTAAAAACCAAAATTAATGTTAAAAAGTTATTTTCAAAAATCTTGTCGGGTTAAAACAGAACTCATGTGTTTTAAAAGTTCCTTTGCAAAATTGTGATTTTCTGCTATTATTTGATTTTTCATTTCCTCATACACCGTGTACAACGCAAACTTCCAACTAGCAGAAAATGGAAAGAGCTTTCAGAACCAATTTCGACGGACGCGACAGCAGAGCGCCACCTATAGACCAAACAGAAAATACCACTGACTTTATTTTACGGGTGAACAAACTTCCCACATGTGTTGTATGGTGTGTGCGTGTGCTGTGCAGTGCCGCGGTGTGGCAGTTGTTTTGTTTACCACTCGTTCAATGAAAGCTTGTCAAACCACCCCGTTTTGCCACCATGTCAACCAGTAAAATGAGGGTTTCTATAACATTTTCACTGCTTTTAGCAGTGGTATTTGCGGCAGAACCAAGCTACAAAGTTGGGGTTGGTATATCAGACATTACTGGTCCTGCATTCGATGTGAATATGGTAAGAAATTTTGATTTGACATTGTTTCGAATTATTTTTAATTTTTGTATATTACCTTTTTTGGAACAAGTTGGTGGTCTGTACAATTCATGAATTGTCACGTTGGTGACCGTCTGCTTATGTCAATTTATTCGACTCTTATCATTGTTGTACGTGTTTGCCTTTGTCAAGTATCCCCAAACATGAACTTTTTTTGACAATGGAGTCATTAATTTCAAGTTTGAAACTGGTTCCCACTGGTAAAAACGAGTATAAATTTAGTGAATTATAATTTTATTAGCCACATTTTGTTTGAAATTTATAAAAAACAGTTTGTTTTTGATGAGTAAATTGTTATTTATTTACTTCAATCTTTTGCAACAGGTTTAATCTTAATAATTGCTATTGTATTCCCCCTTCCCCTTTGTAAGGGGATCATTTGGGCAGGGATTTTCTTTCAATAATAACTCTAAAAAATAGTTCGCTGACCCCTATGTTGATACATTTTGTATACATAATTGTATACAAAATGTATTACATTGTACTATTACAACTAATACATCTTGGCTTATTCGGAAATGATCCATAACAATAACATGCTGTTGGCTGGTATTAGAATGGTAAATAAAGACCAATTTAGTCAAAATTTTCACAGATTTTTTATTTTTATGATGTTGGGATACACCAGTGAGACTATACTGGTAATTGAGTTAAATTCAGAAGGTTGATTTTCAAACATTTGTATGTTTGCAGCTTGTCAGAAACAAGTTTTAACCACTTATTTATCTATTCAAGTTTGTGTGTGTTTGTGAAATAATTTACATCATAAAGTAAAACTAACAAATACTTCATACACCCTTTCTCAAAAAAATGCATCCTTTTGTGGATTATTCTTTTGTTCTTTTCTTTGTCCCTGCTCTTAACAGCTTCTCAAATAATTTGTACAAAATCCATTTGTCGCAAATTACAGTTTGTGTGTGTTTGTGAAATAATTTACATCATAAAGTAAAACTAACAAATACTTCATACACCCTTTCTCAAAAAAATGCATCCTTTTGTGGATTATTCTTTTGTTCTTTTCTTTGTCCCTGCTCTTAACAGCTTCTCAAATAATTTGTACAAAATCCATTTGCCGCACCCAAGTCTGTAGAATTCCGCTGTGGAGTCTTTTGTTTTCCCATTTTTGTTTTGCCCTTGGTCTCCAATTAGAATGAACACACTTCTTTAGTATTGTTGTAAATGACACCATGATTCCAGGGTCTCTAATCTTTTGATATAAATTTACTAATCTGTTTGTTTTCTTACTTAATCTTCACGATCTTTGCCATAACCAACTCATTTAAGGCACTAAACTTGCTTGCAGAAGTCTTTGTTAAATATTGCAAGTCATAAAATTAAACGTCAGACATACTAAGATTGTGCACTAATAATATTAAAGCTAGCACAACTATTTTAGATTGTAGTGAATACAAACTTTGAAACCTGTTTATAGTTTTGTAAGCAGGGACTGAAATTTAATCAACTGATGCGGTGGTATTATAAATCAGATCAGGGTAATCTTAATTTCAAACAGTTGGCCCTAGTTGGAATATAATGCTATATTTAGATGCACAGTTTCGAGTGGTGTCACCACGGAGCACCTCCCATTCTCTGCACCCTTGCCCCCACCCTTCCCCCCACCTTTCCCCAATGAGGTAATATACAAATAATGAATGTTTATGAGTGCATGATGGGCAATGGTGCGAATATGTTCATGAGTTGAAAGATGGAATGTTCTATTCAATGAGGCGGACTCTATTGGTAATTATCAAAGCAAAACGCAACAGTATCATGTTGGCCGACATGCATTTTTGTAGCTAAAATCCAAGCATAAATTGTGTTCCTACCCCTGAGACAGGTTTGTAAATATATAAAATAGTCAATGAATTAGATATTTAGAAGCAGTGATATTACAAATCTGTCTAGCATAATCGTTAACTCGAATGATTTGTCCAGTATAGGCATAATTATTTGAAATGCATCAATATAAACTTGACAAGATCAAGAACTGTAGGCATATTTATTTGAAATGCATCAATATAAACTTGACAAGATCAAGAACTGAAAAGTAGTCGCAAATTCTCAAGCGCAGTCTCTACACCTGAGACTTCGAGTGAAAACCAATCATTTGACATAAAAGCAGGTGCGCCACAATGAAACGAGCATTGAGGTATGTTTCCTCACATCACGCCATGTTGCTAGGGAGAGACACAGTCATCAGCAGACTTTGCAACACAAACAGTTCCTGCGAGACACAATGACCAACTTTTATTGATATATTGCGCTTGATTTGTTGATTCAATAAAGGAGACCCTTGGTGGAGGGAGTGCTCGTAACAAATTAACCTAAGAACTAGATTTGAACTGCACACTTCAGATTCTAAGAAATGGAAAAATATCAAGCAGAATAAAGCCTGAAGATTTTTTGACTGTCATTCAAACAATCTTTCAGTAAACATATTCAGAAGGGAACAAAAGAGTAGGACCAGATCAGTTCTTAAGCAATCCTTTTAAACCGACAGGGTCGTGGATGTGCGATAAAGGACCAAGCCTGCAGGGTTTTAAATGACGCCTGAGAACAAAAAACCATGTCTTTTTTTCCCATTCATAAATGCCCCTTTTTTTTTAAACATAAAAGCATAACAATCTGTAAATTTGTGTGTGTAAATTATAAATTACTCTCATGTCTTGAAATCAAGCATCTAAAAGCACACTTCTTCGTCTGAAAAGGGCGTTTTTCTTCCATTTTTATCTTGCAACTTCGATGACAAATGAGTTCAAATTTTCACAAGTTTGTTATTTTGTTCATATGTTGGGACACACCAAGTGAGAAAACTGGTCTTTGACAATTACCAAAGCAAAGGTGTCCAGTGTCTTTAAACGGGTTTAAAATAGATTTATGACTGGCGTGGTAGTGTCGTAAATGCTACAAATTATTAACTTCTCAAGCAGCCAATATTAGCTCAATGGGCCCTCCTATAATTGTTAGAATAGTATGCATATATAAAATCATGTTTGCATTTATTGGTCTGACATGGCCTGACCTTGTTCTGTCACCAAGGACAGATTAAAGGGGAATGGTTTAAAGGAAGGGTATAATTTGGTTATCGTCAAAGACCAGTATTCTCACTTGGTGTATCCCGTGCATTTTTAATTAACAAAGCTATGGAAATTTTGGCTCAATTGGTCATTGAATTTGCAAGAAAATAATAAAGAATGACACCATTGTTTCCTAGATTTGAGTGCTTTCAGATACCTGGGCAAGGCTTCATACCTGAAGCTTTTCTAAGACTCAAATTTTGAGGAAAAAATTACCTATTATATTGCTTCATAGTGGGTCAAGTTTTTTATTGTTCATTACCCCCATTGAAATATAATTGTGGAGCAATCACCAAAAGTGCACCTGCCTTTAAAATTAAATTGAAGAAAGGTTTTTAAACGAGTGTGCATATATATATATTTTTTTTATATAATCTTTTTGTTTTGCCCCCAGCTAAGGATGACATCACAACACACATTTACTGGTTTATAACAAATAAATTATAAGAAGTGGAAAATAATTGCTCTTGTGTGTACATTTTAAAACTAAGCAGTTTACACTGTTGTTTTGGGAATAAAGCTCCTTAATTTACATAAAGATACCTGTGTGGTAACACTATCTGTCTTAATAGCCGATTTAAACTTTGTTCTTTTCAGATGGGATATGCAAGCTTCACCCAGAATACTTTGGGCATTCACCTGAGGCTGTTTAGCCGAGCTTTCATCACCTGCAACCTGAACGACACAACAGTATGCAATGTATTTGTCAGTGCTGACTTTGGAATGGCTTCTACCGTCATCAAAAGCGAAGTAGGTGATTTGCTTAGCTGTTAGAAATAGTTAACATTATAACACACCTCTTGCTTTTTCTGTATTCTGGTTGGCTGAAACACGGTCACGTGGGATGAACTAATATACACATATTGACTGGCAACGAGGTAACTAGTATACGTCTATTCCCACGAGGGACTTTGAGTGACCAGAAGAGCGACCTATTTCCTGAGGCCGAAGGCCGAGGGAAATAGGCCCCTCTTCTGGTCACTCACAGGCCCGAGGGGGAATAGACGTACACTAGTTACCGAATTATGCCAGTCAATATGGGTTTTATAACACAGCTCGGTCTTAAATGTCAAATAAGAAAAGAAAAGGGAATTTTGTAGTTTGTTCACGGTTCAAGTCAAGAGAGGGCGCTCTTACCGCAGGCACTATTTGCAAAGACTAGTGCCCGCTCTGGTACTATTCCCGCAAAACACGCGCGCGCGATCACTAGCCTATATTAGTTCATCCCACGTGACCGTGTTTCAGCCAACCAGAATACAGAAAAAGCAAGAGGTGTGTTATAATATAGGCTAGTGATCGCGCGCGCGTGTTTTGCGGGAATAGTACCAGAGCGGGCACTAGTTCGCTCTTCTTGTCACTCAAAGTCCCTCGTGGGAATAGACGTATACTAGTTACCTCGTTGCCAGTCAATATGTGTATACTATGGCAGGAGCTTTTTCCCTGCTGTGCCTAAAGTGGAGGGTGCATTTATCTTTAGAATAAAAAATAAAAATTCCCTGCTAACCCTTGAGGTAAGTGCAGAGTTTCCTGCTTTCGTAAGCACCAATTAGTTGCTTACGGTAAGCATAAGCACAAAGTTCAGACAATTCTGCTTAGCAAATTTATAGGCTAAGCAAGAAATGACCGGGTACCAGTCACAGCGATGGTAACTGTATGGTGTTCTGGTGGGTAACCTAATTTTGCTAAGCAAAAGCTTGTAGTGCTAAGTTAGTTTTTTGTGCATACAGGCTTTATGAAACAGATTTTCTTCATCTGATGCAGAGTTAATGTTGGCCATCAGTCATTGATTGACATCTTCTGGACATCTTCTTTTACCTTAAATTTATTTAAAAAAATATATATATATTATGATTTTGTTGAACCCATGTGCTTTTAATGAAGGTTGGTGCTTTGATACAGCACTAACAGGAACTGCGTTTTATTAGGACCTACTATTTATCAATGTGAACAAAACATCTGCCAAAGTCTTGTCTTTTGTATTTATTTTTGTTTGCGGTTAGGTTGATAAGGTAACCATGATGCCTTTTAAGTAAATAAATTGGTTGATTACAAATTAAATGATAAATATCATACGATCAAAATAAATGGATAGTGATGTCTGGTCAGAGTTAAAAAAAACCTGTAACTTCTCTATTAGCTGAATGGCATTGTTTCGTTACCTGTTAAAGGTAGGGTCATTAGACTTGTAAAAACTCAAAAATTTATTACCATAAAAGGTTACTTGGTTAGAAATAGCTGTTGGTAGTAAAAATTATTTTGAGGAAGGATTCTCTTTGAAGTATTGTTTTGACAGTTTTTGTACTGTGTATTGAATCGATTTTTATGTTTCTTGCATTGCTGTCCATTTGCAAATGATGCGGCCAGAGATGTGGTTGGTAGTTGGTACCTACTGTCACCTCACTTACCATGAATGGATTCAATGTTCATTCAAGTGAAGATACTGCGAAGTTGACCCAAACAAATCTATGACCCTTCCTCTATACATTTATACTTTTAAAACGTAACATTACTTGCCAAGCTCCTTCTATGGACCAAAAGAATGGAACACTCTTCCAAATCACATCAAGGATGCTCGGACTATTCATATTATTTTTAAGGAACTGCTCATTATAAACGTTATCTTTTTCAACAAGTGTATTGTAATTGATTTCTGACTGCCTTTGAACAATTTGTGTTGTTTTTGGCGCTATATAAATGTTTTCTGATTGACCCATGTATTATTTTTTCATTCGATTATAATGACAGGTAGTGAAGAAGCTTCAAGCAGAGTATGGTGAGCTATACAATGATAAGAATGTTGCAATTAGTGGGACACACACCCATTCAGGACCTGGTGGCTACATTCAGTACAGTCTGTATACCATTACTGCTGGAGGATTCAAGAGGGCCAGTTTTGATGCTATCGTTGAGGGCATTTTTCAGGTTCGTAAAAAATATGATATTGTTTTATTTAGCCTTTGAGAAAGACTACGGTCGAAACGTTAAGCCATGAACTATTTTGTGCATTCATGTCACAGTAAAAATGCGAGTGTAAATAGTTGACCGCTTTTTGAAAAAATGCCTCCCCTGATTAAACAGTAGATGGCGCACTGTGCCATAAGACACTTGTTTAAAAAAAAATGAATGAAAAATGAAGCACAAATGATGATATACTTGTTAAAACTGAGATCAGTCACCATTTTTTCCAAAATACAACGTCGTAAAACACTTGATAATCTCTACAAGGGAAAGTTTCGCAAATGAAAACAATTTTGTATTTGTCTTATAAACTAAGATCCGTCACCAATTTTTTTTTATAATACAACATTATAGACACACTTTGAAAATCTCTACAAGGGAAAGTTTTCAAAACAATTTTTTTTAATATGTTTTGCTTCAAAACAAAGCCCTATGGAGCTTGATAACATCAAATTTTGACTTGCCTGTCAAAAGGCTGCTATTTGTTTCTTTCCATCAGGTGTTTTATTAATAGCTTATGTGTCTCTCTCCTTTTTCATAGAGTATAAAAAATGCCAACAATAATCTACAAGACGGCAACATCTCCTACAATAAGGGTGACCTGACGGGTGTAAGTGTCAACAGAAGTCCCACGGCCTACCTGAACAACCCAAAGGAGGAACGGGATAGGTAAATAGATTTGTACGCAAAAATATTTAGAAAGAAATAAAGTCACGTGCGAAGGTTTCAGTGGAATACTGTGTCTACTTGCTGAGAAAACAGCGAGCAGCGGGTACCAACCACATCTCTGGCCACAGCATTAATAAATTGACACCAACCCTCAGAAATCTAAGAAACAATTCATGCATGAATCGTTTCTCATATTAAAATGTTTTAGGGTGAATATCCAAACTGTATTAATTCGTGGGACTCCTTACTCCAAATTGGGCGGGATTCGAAACCAACACCTTTGCAGTTCAGGAGCAGGATGTCTTACCAGCTAGATTACCGGGACTGCCTGGTAGCTAGAGGCAGTTTGAAACCTATCTTTGAGCAGTGGGTCCAGAATTCTGGTTAGCAGGGGGTACCGCAACGATTTAATAAATTTTTGTTAATCAGCTGTTACTTCATTCTGATGAAATCCAGGTACAGTGACAATGTGGACAAAGAGATGACGATACTGAAATTTGAAGACCCGAACGGAGTGGGATTAGGAGTCATTTGGTAAGTTTTTTTAAAACGGATAATGAATTCTTTGTAATCAAAGAAGGGCTTGAAATAAACACTGGTTCACATGCCAGAGGCTTATTGGGCCAGTTAACTCCCAACCAGACAAGCCCTGTAGTCTTGTGTTTTTCAATTGAATAATAATTCTTTACTGTGTAATGTTGCAGTTCTCATTTCTGTTGAGTATAATAAAGTATTTTGATTCTGGTACTTTCTCCAAGTTCTGTGGACAAATTTGTAGGCATTTTACTTGGCTTTCTGATTGTAACTCCAGCAAGTTTCCTGGAATGTTCCTGTGCTTTTCAATTTTTGTTGAGTTGTCAACTACCTGTTCTTTTCAGAACCAACACTACTCAAAAGAGATTTACACATGGTGCTACGGCAAACCTCGCCTAACTTTTACTGTATTCATTTCTAGTTGGTTTGCAGTACATCCAGTCAGCATGGAGAACACCAATAAGCTAATCAGCAGTGACAACAAGGGTTATGCCTCTTACCTCTTTGAAAAAGAAATGAACCCAGGATCAATGATGGGCCAGGTAAATCAAAACTCACTTTCTTGACTCTTTAGACAAGGAAATGCAGTTTCTTTGTCACCAAATATTTTAAATGATTTGGGGTTGGACAAAGAAAAATTTAATAGAGTGGGATTTGGACCAACGACCTCTTGATTAACGTGCCAGGGCTCTACCAACTGAGCTACCTTGCAAAATATTATTTAACTGTACTATATGTTTGTCTAGGGATCATTTGTGGCTGCCTTTCCTACAAGCAATCATGGTGATACCACCCCTCATGTCAATGGAACAATCTGTATAGACACTGGAGAGCTTTGTGATGAAGAGACCAGCACATGTAACGGACAGGTGAGTTCTCTCTGTCTTGCTTGACTTTTTCTGATTTTACTTTTCCCCTTTCAAAGAAAATATAAAAAAACAGTGGACCAGGAGTTTGTTTAAAAATACTTGTACAGTTTAACATTTGATTAAGCACTAGGAACAGATTTACAGTGGAGATTAAGCATTGTGTTAAGTCTGAGCTGCAAAAGTGAAGAGGTCACAATGACAGATGTGGCTGTGTTACATGGATGTCATAGTGGGGCTTAGTTTTAGTGGGTGTTAGACTGGTTTTTTTTTTAAGATTTTTTTTTTTTTTTTTTCAAAAGATGTGACAATAGTGTCACATGGGGCTCGTTTACGTATTAAGATGAATTTTACTGCTCGGGAATTCTTTTGTTTAATTTGTTTTGCCATTGTTTTGTTTTACAGGCTGCTAATTGCATTGGGCAAGGACCAGGCAACGACATGTTTGAGAACACAAAAATGATTGGCCAAAGACTTTACTCAAAAGCAAAGGTAGGATAATGATGTAAAATATTCTGAATTTTTAAAAATAGTTTTAGTCTGTTTCATCACAAGGAGGGTCATCATGTGGACGGTCAAGGTCAGAATCCCACCTGAGATGCGAATTTTTTCAGAGAAACAATTTGTTTTTCTTTGAACCTTTAGGAACTGTACAGTGCTGCAGGAACACAGCTCAGTGGTCCAGTGTCTTTTGTCCATCAGTATGTCAACATGTCTAATGTTAACGTCACAAAAGGCAATGACACAGTAAGTAGATTTGATATAACTAATATCCTAAACGGAAAAAATGTGACCCTTCATCCCTTGGCCATGGCACAATTTTAGGGAGAAAAAAATTGCTTTAGTTGTTGAATTTTAGTCTGAAAACTTACTGATTATGAAGTTTATTCTTGAACCTTTTTTTTTCTTTGTGAAATTTAGAAAAATTTAATAAGTGAAAATTGTGCATGATTTTTCACCATTTTCTCCCGACTTATACAATATATTAAAGCCATTATACACTTTCGGCACAGAAAAAAAAAAGTTCACAGATTTACAAATAACTTACAGGGTTTACAGAAGGTAACGGTGAAAGACTTCTCTTGAAATACTATTCCATGGAAGCTTTACTTTTCAAGAAAACATTAAAACAATTATCAATTCTCGTTGTCAAGAATTACGGATTTATTTTAAACACATGTCATGACACGGCGAAATGTGCGGAAACAAGGGTGGGTTTTCCCCGTTATTTTCTCCTGACTCTGATGACCGATTGAGGCTTAATTTTTACAGGTTTGTTATTAACTATATCAGTTGTCATACACGAAGTGTGGGCCTTTGGACAATACTGTTTACCGAAAGTGTCCAATGGCTTTAAGCCCAAATTTCAGAGGTTAGTTATTTCATGTATAGGGTTGATCACACCACTGTTTGCGACTATTCTGTCCACTCTACCAACGCTGTAAAACATCTTTAAAAACAAATTTGTATTTTCCTTTGCCCAGTTTACAACCTGTACACCTGCCCTTGGTTATTCCTTTGCTGCTGGTACAACAGATGGTCCTGGTATTGCAGGATTCACTCAAGGTAAAATCTACTTGTTAACCCTGGACCATTACAGCTTATGAGCACACAGTTTTGCTAAGCAGAACATTTTTTTTGGCTAAGCACAGAGAAATTTTGCTCACCAGAAACAAATTTTGCTAAGCACAAGCAAATATTGCTAAGCACAAACATATTTTGCTAGGCAACAAATTGTGGTAACCCAAAACAAATTTTCTAAGCACAAACAAATTTTACATAGGAGAAGCACAATTCGCCTAGCACAAAAAAGAATCGGAGCACAAACAATTTGTGTAAATTCTGTTTAGCAGAAACAATGTTCTTGTACCAGCCATGGGATGTGAGTCAGTGGTTTTCCACTAAGCTGATATAGTGGTTGGCTTCAAAACATTATTCAGCTCTTTGAAATAGGACCCTGCTTTGTAATAATTAAATTATAGTTTTGAAAAGTTGAAATTAATGTTGTGAAGTACTTTATCTTTTGGTGGCAAAAATTGCTGCTGGTAACAATGCAGATGAAAAGATTGCTTTAATCGTTTCCTAATACCATTTGAACTTTTGTCAGTCCTCTTGACCAAGCTTGAGCTCAAAGGCCATTTGTTTTAAAGCTGTAGTTATGTTCACCCTTTGATATTGTATTGTCGTTTGAATCACATAATCATGTCATTTAAAAATCATAGTTTCCAAAAGAACTAATTGCCAACAACATTGTTAATGTTACAATGATATTGTTTATTTTTTTCCAGGAACGGTGTCATCTTCACACATGATTTCGAGCCACACCATTGATAGCTCCATCTGACAATACAGTCATTGCTCATTTGTTCAGCTAATAAGAAAACTCATTAGTCATCATGCTGCTACTTGTCAGTCATTGCTCATTCACTACAGCCAATCAGACATCCCCACTGTCATCGGTTCATGTTTATTCATGTATGTTGGTGAAGTAACATTCTGTAATTGTTAAAATTGTGATTCTACAAAGGACTCATTTATAATGTACTATTCATACAACAGAATTGTAGATGAAAAACAATATTAATTTAGTATAATATTGTATGTTATGGGTGCAAAACCTGAGAGACTTGTACTGCTAGTGTGAAGTGGGGTTTTTAAAGTAGAAAATGCACACACTCTTCTAGAAATCATTAGACCTTTATTTAATAATCAGTGTTTTAAGATACAGACTTTTTAGGAATGACGGAGGGCACTTTATTCTTTGAGGCACTTGTAAGATCACTCTCCAATAACTATGAAGGGACCCAAAGGTGCCAAGAATCCAAATAGACACAGATCCTATGATGCAAATTATAGTTTCTGAAATAAAAATTTGCTTTTGGCTTTTTAGGAATGACGGAAGGCACTTTATTCTTTGATGCACTTATAACATCGCTCTTCAATGACTTTGAAGAGACCCAAAGGTGCCAAGAACCCAAACCTGTTCTACTTCCTGCTGGTGACTACATCAACACAACAGTAAGTGTTAAAAAGCTAGGTAGGAAAGAAAATTGGTTTGGAAAGTTATGTTGTGATAGATTGTGATAGATTCAAACTCAAGATAATAAAAGGAAGAAGGGTGTAAGATTTCCAAATTACTAACTTATGTTTAAGTATGTTTAATAGATGATACGTTTGCATCAGGGATTAAGAATATTATTTTGTGTGTATAGCAATGTAAACTTTGGTTTCCTGATGAATCCTATAGAAAAAATCAACATGCATATCACTTGGGTTGGATTCGAATCCACAACCTTTGCCATGCTAGAGCAGTCAATGCGTTACCACTAAGATACAAATTATGGACCTTACAGATTGACCCTATGCTGCCGCTGCCATAGAATTTCATAGATCTGCTTAAGCAAACATTTGCAGGATACCACAGGCTTGTAGCCTATTCTTATAAACAAAATGTTGTTGTGCTGAGCAATATTTTGTTCTTTTTTCATCTTCTGATCTCCTTGAGAGACAACCTAGAAATATTTGTATTTAGTCAGATTTTCACTAAAGCCCGGTTCATACTTCATGCGAACGCGAATGCGAAGCGAATTTGACGTGAATTTGACATCACACCCTCCTTTCGCAGCGATTATTCACAAGGGAGTAGAGCAGAGTTCAACTGCTGCGAATTGTTTGTTGCGAATTTGTGTTGTCAAGATTCGCTTCGCAATCGCATGAAGTATGAACCGGGCTTTAGTGTGATGTTTTCTACTGTATTTCCCTCTTTCTTTCTATAAAAGGATATTGCCCCAGCTCTTGAGCTTCTAGTCAACACATATGCTCCCCCGCCAATGGTTCCTGACATTGTTGCTACCCAGCTTCTTCAAATTGGGCAGTTTATTATCATCCCTGTTCCCGGAGAGTTTACGTGAGTAGTGCGCATTGTCTTGGGAATGAGGTTGTAGCTGGCATAACCAGAAAGTTGCCATGAGCGTCAAGACCTGACGGCTACCGGCTCGTTATAAGTATTCTTATTCTTATGGGGAAATATATACCTTTTCAAAGTAGTTGTCGAATTCATCTCTTGTTTAAAAAAAAGTAAGATTTCTCCTAACATCACAAGGTAACGCCACTTGAAGGCATGGGCTACTCTTATTTAACTGATTTGGGCTGTCGACCCAGTCATCAGGGCTAGCACTGCCACCTTTACTCCTGGGGCCAATTTCATAGAGCTGCTTAAGCAAAAAATTTGCTTAAGCACAAAAATAGCTCGCTTGTTTTACACATGTTACTGGCCCAAATGTAATGCCATATACATTGATTGTGACTGGTATTTAAGCTGTTGTTTACTTGGCATAACAATTGAGTGGAGTCTTAGCAGGTAATCTAATTTTACTAAGCAATGATTTTTTTGCTTAAGCAAAATTTTGTGCTTAAGCAGCTCAATAAAATTGGGCCCTGGGGTGAAACAGGGTTACAACCCTCTTAACAGTCTGTAAGGATGTAGGTATGGCCTACCTCCCAATCTGTTTACAAAGCAATTGCCTTGCCCAAGGGCACACGTTTCATGACCGGGATTTGATCCCACACTCGGCTGCTGACAACACCAGAGCTTTAGTTCGGTAAAATAGATCACTCTACCATAACACGCCGATGATCTTGGCTTGTTCAAAAACATATTGGATGTACAGATGATTTCTAGTACTGTTTTTAAATATATTTTTAAAACGGTTATTTGGCATGACAAAAAAATTACATTCTTGAAATCAAGTTTTAAATTTTCTACATGTGGAGTTTTTGTTGTATCTTTTTATAATTTTATGTTTCACAGAACAATGGCAGGAAGACGGTTGATGGAAATGGTCAAACAGGTAAATAAAAGTACAGTCATATACTCTCTTTAGATCACATATGTATTTACAAATAATTATTTTAGTAAGTTTTACCATAATAAGTGTGAAAGTTAGTCACCGTTCTGAATTAGAGTAAAATAAATTTTAATAAACTAAATTTTATAGATATGAATACTTTTTTAATGGTTCACGGGCATGATCTGTTTGATGACTTGCTGTCATTATTAAATCTTGAAAATGAATTTTGCGTCTTAAAGTGTTTATTGGAAGTTTTTTTTCCTTCTCAATTTGAAAGTTTTCTCAGTTGGGTTTCAGTGTATCTTGCTTGACACATTTAAGGCAAAAATGCAGAAATTGTACTGATTTGAATTTTCATAATTTATTCTCTCTCAATAGGAAGTTATGGACAACGGTATTAGTGATGCTGTTACTATGATTACAGGTCTTTCTAACACCTACACCAACTACGTCACAACAATTGAAGAATACAAGGTATGAATGCTGACCAGAAGATGACAAACCCCTTATAGCCCAAAGTAAAAAATATAAAGAATGTTCGGAGACGAAATTGCTCATCAGCCCAGTGCTTATATCCAGCTGGCATTGGAATCGAGAACGTTAAACGACTGAGAATGTTTCTACTCCCCCTGGACAGGATGCCAGTCCATTGCATGATACTCCCCAAGTCTCTTATTTGTATTCCTTGGTGGAGAGAAGTAATTATGATAAAGTGAAAGAAATGCTGAAAATTGGTGAACAACGTTGTTACGCTAGTAATCATCATCATCAATATTTTTGATAAAGCAAAAGGGTAAAGTTATCATTTTATGCCATAAATCCATGCTCAAATTCCCTTCCATGTTGACAATACAGAGCTGAAAATCAACAACTCGCCCATATGATTAAAGTGTCTCTTTTATAAAACTTTTTCTAACCTATCAGATACAAAGGTATGAGGGAGCTTCAACATTGTATGGCCAATACACCCTTGATGCCTACTTACAACAGTACACCATGTTAGCAGACTATATGATACAGGTACTTGTAATAGGTTTGTAGCACTCGTACTTAGTATTTAAGTATATAGTACTTGAGTACTTGAGTACTACTTTGATAGTACTTTTACCACTTGTGCTTGGTTTGCAAAGTACTCTGTAAAAAAAACAATCATGTACTTGATACTTGACTGAAAACGTAATTGGACTCAGAATTTAAGTACTCTGGCCAAAAAGTAGTTACAAGTAAAGAGATTTAAATACATGTAGTTGTAAAACCACAATACTTAGAAGGGTTTTTTTTTCTTCAAAGAAATGGGGAACAAGTACTCAACAATTATTTCAAACCACCATTTTGACTCTTGTTTTGTTTTTGTTTCAGGGTATAGAAGTAGAGTCTGGACCGGAACCAACCATCAAGAATCTTCCTCTGAATCTTGATTTTGAAACTGATGTTGCTCCACCTGGCAAAACATTTGGGAGTATTAACAAGAAACCAGACCCCAAATATCGACAGGTAATGTTTGTCTGCTGACTTATTGATGCCAGGATTTTTGGTATAATTTGTTTTTGCTATTTCCAAAAGGTGCATGATTTTGGCACAGTGTCACAAATGGTTACTCACCTATACTACGACCCGCCTATGTTTGGCTACCCCTATGTTACGACACGCCTGGTGTATTCTCCTATTCCTAACCCTAACCCTAACACTAGCATTTAAGTCACCAGGGGGTTGTTGGAACATAAGGGTATAGGAAAATAGATTAGTCACCGTCACAAATATGTTTTAATTGAAAGTTCTCAGGTATGACAAATATTTTCTTCAACTACAGGGTTCTTTGATCGAGGCATTCTTTTGGTCTACAAATCCAAATCGCGGTTCTACAATATCGGTAAGAAAAATAATGTTATCATGGGCAATTGCATTGTTCAATTTCCACATTGGTGACATGAAAATTATATTGAGATGCCTGAAATTTCATCTTTGAGAGGTCAATGCCATTGTCATTTTGCAAAGGGCACTTGCTTTGGAAAATCTTAAAGTTTATAGAACACTTTTGAAGGCCTGCATTAGTTTTGTTCACAGGCTGCTCATTTTTTACCATTTAAATAACTGTGGGAACTTAAAGAATTCAAAATACAGAATATGGTTTAGGGTTTCAGCCGCCTCGTTGAATATAGAATGCTAAAGGGTTATACATTTTTGTCTTGTGTGATAACTAATATTGTGTGACAACTAATATTATATTAACTCATACATATTGTGTCATTTAATAGACAAGGACTTATGTTTCAGTTATATAAAGAAAATATTTTTGGGGTTGAACAAAGAATTGACTAGAGTGGGATTCGAACCAACGACCTCTGGATTAACGTGCCGGCGCTCTACCAACTGAGCTATCTAGCCCTATATTGGCGGTGTCCCTATTTTGTCAATATCTTTGTTTGCAGAATACACTCACTCAGTAAAGTCAGGCTTTTCCATTACACTCATCTTTGCCTTGCGAAATGTAATATTCCGGATGTCACCTCTGTTTTATCACATGCATTCAATATTTGTATACTGGTCAGGTACCTCCCAACTAAAACAAATTGTATTGGGTTCAGAGACAAACAAATTGTGCCCAGTCTCCTGGTTTGTTTTTATGGAGTGTATGTGACTGATATATTTTTTTCAATAGCTTGGAACTGCATTTCTATCTGTGGAGAAATGGGACGGAAATAATTGGATTGACTTCGCCACAGATGCAGACTGGGATACCCAGTAAGTTCCAAATTCTTTTTCTCTGCACCTTTCAAATAAACAAAAATATAAAAAATCTAACAGATCTAGTAATTCCGACCACCTTTACCAATCCCACAAAACATGTGACATTGCTTAGATTTACAAATGTTGGTTCTTCCTTATCAGTGTATCCATGGCATTGCCCATGTTTATTTCAGAAGTATAAAAAACAGCTAGAAATGTACAATTTTCACATAAACCCCTTTTTGCACCCAGTTATCAAAACCAAGTTGATGGTTCCAATATGCATTAGTTCAGTTATGGAACAGTCTTCCAGAGGTTGTTAAAAATTCAAAACCCAGGTGAAAACATGTACCTGTTTACTTTGTAAAATCATTGATTTCCCCTTTACAGCGCATAGGGACTTCACAGGGATTTAAAACATAAAGTGTTTTTCCTTCAGCACTTGTTATCGCTAAAAAAGGTGTTTTACTAAATGAAATTATTATTATTATTATTATTATTATTATTATTATTATTATTATTATTATTATTATTATTATTATTATTATTATCAAGGATCTCCTGGAAGAAAGAATCTGAGTACGCTCATGCAACAGTTCAATGGATGGTTCCCCTGGATGCTGAACTTGGCTTATATCGCTTAGTACACAACGGCTTTTACAAAACTAGCCTCTTTGCACCTGTTCGCTCATTCAAGGGTGCCTCAGAAGGGTTTGAAATAGTCAGTAAAGATTATGTAAGGCCCAGAAAAACTAAATAAAATAAGGTTAAGTGCTTGTTTTGGATGTTTTTTTTGTTCTGCGAGAGGGTGCATCTACCTGGAGAGTTTACTCAGTACAGAAATGTTTCACTGTTAAAAGTGCTATGCTTTTTTCCTTTTAAAACGCAGAAGAAATCTTAGATTGAAACACTGTGTCTTTATTTTACTGCACAAAAGCGTGCAATTTTAGTCATTATGTGATGTTTGAAGCTTTGCACGGTGTAAAGGATAAGAATAAACTATATATGAAGATGAGCTGCGTATAGTGTTTGAAACATCAAGACCAAACCGACTCTTTTCAGAGCCAACCCCCCCCCCCAAAAAAAAAAAGAGAATTGTTCATAAAAAAATCTCAAAATTAAACGAAACTAGAAGTTGAAGTTTGATGGAGATTCTATGTAGTCATCATGAACACGGAGGGAACACACCCTCCCTGTAATCATGGGGTCCTACTACTTGCCGTCAACTCGCTGTCAACTCCTCCAATATACATTTAAAATCCACAAAAGAAACATAGAACTGTAAAGTATCAGCTCAAAGAGAATTCGCGAAAGTTTTAGGTCATATTTCGGAATAAAAATTGAGTTTTTTTCTTGTGAAAAAATTATCTCAAAACAGCAAAACCGTCGGCCGCCATCTTGCTTTTTCACATTGATTAGTCTTGGCCCAAGATGTCAATGATTGGTACTTTTTTTTTATCAACTCAAAGTCGTTTTTGTGAATGAATTTTTACCGAAAACCATGAGAAAAATGTAGTTTAGCCCAGACTTAACACTTCCGTGTCCCATTTATAAATTTTTCATGTAAATTTAATGAGTTGACGGCACGAAAATGAGTTGACAGCGAGTTGACGGCAAGTCGGCGAGTTGACGGCAAGTAGTAGGACCGGTAATCATGTGGTCACTGAAGTGTGGAATGATGACGTAATAGAATGATGGTTACCCACAAGTTTACTATTATTTATAGTTTATTCTTTTAGTCTTTTATTATATTGTAGTACTGCACATTACAGAGTATGTTGTTTACTTTAATATGGTTAAAGTGGTACACCCTGAATAAACACAGTTTAACAAAATGTCAACTCTACTTTCTAAAAATCTTGAAAAAGATTAAAATTCAATCTGAACAGTTGACAGATGCTTATAAGTTTGCATTTGGGGCTCAAAGATGATGGCGAAAAAGTAGTCTACATTAACTTTTTTTATTTTCTAGTCGAGACTTACTGGAGCTGGATCACTCAGAAATGCATTCTTATCGGGCATAATATTTGTTCTAGTTTAGTCTGATTTCCATTGATTTTTTCCTGGGGAAATTCAAAGAAGTTGTGGCTGTAGCCTGAAAAGTCCAATAAAGCCTACACCATGTGTACATTTAGACAAGCCCTGGAACTTAATATTGAAGATACCCAAGCCTACATCCGTGTGGACTGTAAAAGTGGTAAACCTGTTTCAGCCCTAGGAGTAGGTGGCAACAGCCTCTGGGGGATCAACATATTGTAGCCCACAACTTCAGGCATTGTGTGTCTGGCGACTTGCATAAAAAAAAAATTCATTCCTGATTCTAATGGTAAATGTCCAAAAGATTTACTTAAACGTAGAAATTTCCTTTTGAAGACAATTATAACCAGGGAAAGAGGCAGTCACATGCAGGGTGTGGATTTGTGTGTTACTAACTCAAATGTGTTTTTTTGTGGTTTTAAAGTGTCTGTTCATTTTGTTATGATTTAATCAATTGGAACAGCAGAGTAAAATTATTATAAGACAACCATGTCTTTTTGGTTTTTTTCCCCGGAATTTGAGCCAGTGTGTGAAGAAGACTAATGTCTTCATTAATCTACTTAAGTATTTTCTTTGAGTGGTCGAGAATCCACATTTTGTGGATGGAAGCGAAATTGTTATGTAAAGAGAAACAATTTTGTCTGTTAGATTATTTTAGTTAGCAAAAATTACCTTACTTTTTTTCACATGAGTAACCCTAGAAAAAAAATATATATTTTACATAATATAACATCACAGGCCTAAATTCTAAGTGGCGTTTGAATTTATTGGTGAATGATATACCACTAGTTTTTGCTGAAAAGCGCATCAATTAATTTTGCTTTTTGGCTGTGTGAAATAAGGCCCAGATTAAAAAGTTATGTATAAGTTGTAAGGGTGAACGTTTACTTTGAGTAAAGTTTGCACAAGTAGATTTATTCTTTTAGAAAATAAAGTTCTACATAATTTATATGATATAGGTGTTCGTTGTTTTCCTTTTTGTGAAATACTAAGACTGATTTAGAGATATACAGTAATCGTACATTAAACTTAACTCCGAAGAAAATGAACATGAGAAAATTTAAGTTTTTCCTCGCCTGGGCTTTTTTTCTCCAGGCATTTGTTTGGAAGCTATAAGCTTTTATTTTGAGAATGTTAAGTTTAGTTTTCAAAACAACTTTTAAACAGCAGACTAACTCCATTAGAAAAAAAAAAATAATTTGCGGTATTTTTTATTTAAACTCGAATGTGAGTCGTGTTTTAAATTATTTCAAAGCATCTATCAAAACATATTTTCGACGCATTTCGCTCATATTACACAACTGTTTTGTTGCTTGTTTATGCGGGCCCCTATCCACCCTCTCTAGGTGAATTTTTTCAAGTTCTCCACAGCGCATAGTTTCTTGACACATTATTGTGTAGCTTAATATTTTTTACCTTCGGTATAATTGTTGTTTTCGTCGACTTTTAGTTGGTGCGTTTGCCTTTGTTTAACGCGAAGTAAACAAAACATCACGTGCTCATGCAACCTTTACTCTGCAGAGCTACAAGTGGTGTGCAAAGATTACCCAGATCTGGCACTCTTTACGCACCACTTGAAATTGTACCTTTTTATAAATTAAAAGAAACAAAGTATCAAAAAAACTAGATGTTTCCCACAAGAAACAACATTGTAATACCATCTATTCATTGCTGTGTGTATTATCAGTTCGACGAACCATAATAAGAGAACAAACTTTTTTCAACAATGACTCTTGATTGTTTAGAATAATCCCCCACTTTGCACCTGGTAACATACCAATGCTATTCAATTTAGGCATATTGGTTCACCAATCAAAGAAGTGCAATCATTTATAATTCACAGGTCCATTTGCACGTGGGTGCGCATGCCAACTTCTGGTAGCCCCACCCACCAGCTCAACAGGCCGTTACACCTCACAGTAGGGTGCTATGTGTGGAGACAAATGGGCGGAGCCATTGTAAGCACGTGCCTAAGTAAATCAGAGCAGACGTGATACACACTGCCCTAAACTACGTTACCATTAATAAGAATGTTGTCAACATACTTGGTTTTGTTATGCAAATTGCTCTCGACAAATCGTTGAAAAGGATTAACGTTGCTAAATAAAGAGGGAAATGTGAGGGTTAATTGTTATAGGTCAAGCGTGGTAATGTGATATGCGTCAAGATAATTCACGATGTTATTCATCTTACAAAATGCCCGTTACAGTGATTGGGTTTTGTAGCTGTGGAGTTAATTAAAGTCTTACTTTGAACACTTCCATTCTACGTGTTTAGCCCACTTTACTTGTATTTTGTTGCTGTTGTAACACGATAGCTGGCTTTCACTCTCTTTCTCTCGGAGCACATGGTTTCACGGAACTTACCGGGATGACCTCTTCTTCAAGTTGTACACAGGACGCACAGCATAGGCCTCCCTCATCATTTCACAAGAGTTTGGACAATAAAGTTGCACAAATCCGAATGATAAAAACTGAGAAGATTTCGACCAATCTGTTTTTTTTTCTTCATAAATCCGCTGAAACACTCTTGCCAGTTTTGGAAAGTCTGACATCCTAGAAAAAAAAGAAACATTACAAAACATGGTAAGTATTTTATGCTTATCATTAGTCCAGGTATTTAGTTTTAATTCGGGGCAAAATAATTCGGGAAAAAATTCGCAAGGGGTCAGTCCAGCATTTCAATCAAATTTCTGGCCTAATGTCGAAACTGAATTGCATTTATTTACCTGAAACGGATACAATTCTTAGATATATTTTTTAACTATTGCTGCCAAAAAATATTTGCGATATTTCTAAAATAGTCACTATAGTGCTGAGCCATTCTTGAGATAGTTTATCACTTTCTGTGCTTACCTGTTGCATTATGCTGCAGCTATACTTGAGAGCACGAAGTCCCCTCCAAAAGATAAATAACGGTATCCTGTCCAAACTGAGAACAAAATGAAAACTTTCGAAGGGGTATCTCGACATCAAACTAGTTTCGTGTGTTTCGCATTGTCTCACCGGTACAAATGTCGTCTGCTCACTCTGCGTGAATCCCGATGACGCAATGACCGCGGCAGTGTAGTTGGGTATTGTTTTGTTGGTCAAAACAAAAGGTAATGCGGTCATTTTGTACACAAACGTATTGAAGTGAATGGTCCCGTGTTTATTTATCCATCCGCTCATAAAGTTTCTCTCGGTTTTCATTATATTATCGCAAGTAATTTTGTTAAAAGCTCACTAAAATATAAAGAAGAATGAATTATTAACAAGAAAATATTAAAACATTTGGAATTTTGACCAACGTCTGTACAATTATAGCTATAGTTCGCTATCTACTTGAATGCGCATCATGTCATGTGGGGGTACAGCCGACTGTCATTGGTCAATAGTCGATGGGCGTGTCTTATAGTGTGCCAAATAACACTCATTTACATAAAAGGCACACCGCGGCGGTCGTCTGCAACACTATTTTTGTACAAGCCCGGGTGGATTTCACAAAGAGTTAGGACTAGTTTTATCTCGAGTTAAGACAGTTACTCGTCCAAACTTAGGACTAGCTATGCGTGTTTTATATCTCCTAGGACTAGTCCTAACTCTTTGTGAAACCAACCCCTGTTCTTATAGAGTAAATTCAAATGTTGTTCATGTCATTTTAATTACCAAGAAAATATCAAAAGAAGATGTGTTTAGGACTCTTTCAAGAAAAATAAAACGAACAATGATTTCTCATACTATTTAATCTGTTCATGAATTTTTCATTTATTTATTTATGCAAAACAATTAGGCTACACGAACCATGAACTTTTTAAAATTGTGCTGAATTACATTCCGCTTCATACCAGGGCCCTATTTCATAAAAATAACAAATAAATGGCAGCAGCACCAGTTTTAACTAAGCAAACTTTATAGACTTTATGCTTGATCCAGCTTCTGCTAAGCAATATTTGTTTGTGCTTAGCAATGTTTTAATAATGTCCATCTGTAATGTCCCTTTTTGTCTCTTCGTAAATTGTGGCATCAGGAGATTAACTCGATAGTAATTTAGTTTACTTTTTTAAAATCCTTCAGGGGCGCTGCTTTTTTTGTTATTGTATTGTATGTTCTTGTTTTTGTTTTCTGACTGTTCTTATTGTCTGTGCTTGAATTTTTGCCTGTGAAATTAATAAATGAAGTGAAATGAAATGAAAAAATGTGTGCTAACAGGCTTCATGAAATTTTGCCCAGGTCATAAAATTGTTCTTTAATATATCAAATAAAATAACTTTTGTTTTTTATTCATTGTTCATACAATCAAAATCTGAATAATTTTGAGATTTTTACAAACAGAGTGTAAGCTCAACAAAAAATCTTTAGAATATTAATGGACACTCCAAGCCGTTTATATTTGATTTGTGTACTCGCTATGCCTTAAATTGTATCAACTCATTCACTCTACAATAAAATTTAATTAATAATTTACAAAGTAATAAACTCCTGTAAACACTCCCTGATTATCATGTCAGTTTAACTCATAGTCAACAAAATAATTTTTTAAGTATTGAGAAAATGGACTGCAATTCAACAATATCTTTACAATTTTTTCAGCAAAATGTAGAAGGAAGGCAAAGCATTTCAAAAAAGGAAACACCTCCATCAGCCTTTTTGAAAAAATGATGGACACTTTGAGTGCAAGGTTTTGGTGTATTCAGCAGACATACACCAAGGAACAGTTGAGGGCAAGCAAAAAAGATAAGCCCTGTGCCAAACTTCATAAAGCAGAAAATACTGCTTGACAAATGTCTTTGCTAAGCAAAAATTGAGTGGTAGACCAGTCGCAACAATGTAAATTTAAAGTTATTTTTGCCAATAACCTATTTTTAAGCAATATTTTTCTGTGCTTAGCAAGTTTGTGTGCTTACAGGGTTTATGACATTGGGCCTATATGCATCCATCACGGTACCCCAGCATGAACCAGCACAATGGTTTTGAGGCGTCGATGAGAGAGTGATACAGACATATTCACCCAAACCTAATACTGCCATAGTATTGTGTCCACCATACCTCAATCTAGCTATGTAATTTCTTAGTCTTCTTGCATATTTAGATTATGCCAATTGCATATAATATAACATGATTAAGTATGGCAATATGCACAATATACAACAAACAATTGCATTTACTAAGAATACCGCGGAATACCTTTGTCATGGTACAGTCATTGTGTTTTTCTCACATTCAAATCAATGTAACCAAAGATAGACTGGTTCAAAGGCCCAATTTCATAGAGCTGCCTAAGCACAGAAAGTAGCCAAGTACAACAAAAGTATGCTTACCAGTATAAGGTTACCAGCCAAAATACCATTTGATATGTGCAATTTGTGACTGGTGTCCTGCTCATTTCTGCTTGGCAGAAAATTGTTAAGCTATATCTTCTGCTTAAGCAGCTTTATGAAATTGGGCCCTGTTTGTTAATCAGTTTTGTTAGGATGGACTGTTCAATGACTTCATCTCGTCAATTCAATACCTGACAAACTGTGTATGGCAGGGTTTGCCTTTAACTTAAATCAGTGACTAGCCAACAGTTCACTGTTCCCTCAGCCTCTGTACTCGCACACAAGACATATTCAATTGTTAAGGGATAAACACTTTAATATACACAAATGTTACGCATCAACATACATGAGAATCATTTATCATTTCATTTTGTGAGGCATCAATCTAACAAAATAAAACTTAGAGCATTGGACTCAAGTTTTATCAGGTTTCCAACTTCTGATAAGCACAATATTCCTGTGCTAAGCAGAAATTGCTCTTCATCTGTCTAAGCTGTAACATTAAACTCTCTTGATATTCCTTCATACGACTTCATTCCATCAATGATGTGTTTTGCAGTACCATACACGTGTAGGCGGTAGGTACCAACGGGTACTGTCATGGGTATTTGCCACCACGCTGTTGTCTCGCTCATACCTAGAAGCTCTTCAGTTCGCTTCCAGTAAAATCTGAAAATGAAAGACATTTTTGATTATTAGAGAAGAGTTTCCAAAATCAAATGTCATTTCTATAATGTGAGTTTTGTAGCAGATTTCAAAGGCCTAGTTTTGTTTAAGATTGTGTCATTAGACTGTGCAAGAGTTATCAGTAGTCAAACATTTCTTAGTCAGTCACATGTACATTGCTTTAACGGTGAAGGAAACATACAGTTCGGATGTACAGATTCATAAAAGATTTGCAGATATATTTTTTAAGTTGCACATCAGATCGTGTGTTTTTTTTCAAAGTAAAAACTCTCTACAGAATCAGTGAAAGTCGGCAGCTCTGCTACATACAGAAGCCAACAAACTTGAAAATATAGCTCCACAGAAATCGGGTTGAAGGGACTGAAGTAGTTTATGTAGGTTGAATTCAGAATATTAAGCTGGAAATATGGCTTTTACCAGTTTACCAGAAAATATTGTGCTACCAATACAGGAAAACCTTTACAATCATGCTAGTACTAGGCAAATTGGGCCGCTGATGTTTACCATGCACTGTGTACAATGGTCTAATGTTGAGAGCACTGATTGAAACCATCCACATTTCATGATATCAAATCAAACTATATTCAAATATCTTAGTGGTGTATCAAATGTATGTTTTTTATACAAACCTTGTGCACCAATCAGAGTCAGAGAACATCTGAGCAAATTTGCCAGTGGATGGATCTTTGAATTCCACCGAGAGAAAAGTGCCTCCAGTCTGCACAAAAAGAGAAGTTAAAAATGTAAAAGAAAAATGGCACAATTTTAAAATTGCAAAAGAAAAATGTGCAAAACCTCAATACAAAATTGTCTATTGTCTTGAGGAAGAAATGACACCCTGTTCTGACAGGCGCCCCAGAGTCACGCCGAGCCAAATAGATTTTAGGAACAACTCTAGATTGACCCAAATGCATTCGTTTTCAGACAGGCGAAACTTAACATAACATTTACATGAAGTTCAGCTCATGAAAATATGACATCTGAAACCAAGACGTTCCCGAGTCGTTCTGTATGACTGCAACAGACAATCTTTCGACTTTGAGCGTGTCCAGTCTCTACTTACTGTTTAAGAAACCACACTTTTCATAATTCAATAAATTGGTTTGGCCTGACTCTAGAGCGCTCGTCTCAACCAGGTTTGTTAGACTTACCCTCAAGTCATTCCTGGGATTGCCAGCTCGAAATGTTGCAGTCACAATTGAGTTCTGCAAGGAAAAAGGCACATACATTATTGTCATCAAACTGGTAACAAACACTCTAAAGCACAAATACTTTCATGTATACTTCACAACTTTGTTTGGAATCGGCAACAACTTTACAGTGTGTATAGGTATTAGTTGAATACTGTCTGAAAATGGCTTATACACACAGGGCCTCACCCAACTTAAAACATTTGTATACAAAAGACCTACCTTTAAAGGCAGTGGACACTATTGGTAATTACTCAAAATAATTATTAGCATAAAACCTCACTTGGTAATGAGTAATGGCGAGAGGTTGATAGTAGAAAACATTGTGAAAAAAGGCTCCCTCTGAAATCACGTAGTTTTCGAAAAAGAAGTAATTTTCCACGAGTTTGATTTCGAGACCTCAGATTTTGAGGTCTCGAAATCAAGCATCTGAAAGCACACAACTTCGTGTGACCAGGGTGTTTTTTCTTTTATGACTATCTCGCAACTTCGACGACCCATTGAGCTCAAAATTTCACAGGTTTGTTATTTAATGCATGTGTTGAGATACACCAAATGAAAAGACTGGTCTTTGATAATTACCAATAGTGTCCACTGTCTTTAAACCCAGTTATAATATTTAAAACTTTTCTAATTTTAAGAGCTTTATTTGTATAACAAAAAATTTGAGAGATGTGCTGTTTTATCATGGAAACATCTTTCAAAGTTGTGGTGAGAAAAGAACCGGTTGTGTGACTGCTCAGTGACTGTTCCTCCAGATTTAATAATAATAATAATAATAATAATAATAATACAAAGCATTTATAAGGTGCTATACAAAGAACAGAGCGCCTAACATTAACAAAGGGAGGGCAACACAAGTAAAAAAAAACAAAAAAAAAACCAGACCAACGGCAGGCAAATATAGAAACAAAAAGAGGAGCAAAATATGATGTTTCCGGAAATAAAAATGTCTAGATTTCCTACTAAAGATTACTCACTTTCTTGTATTTTGCTTGAGCGTCCTTCACCACACCGCCAAACTTCTCAAAGGGAAGGACTTCGTCAAACACCACTGGAGGCAGAAGGCTGATCATCTTGCTCAGGAGGTTCTCTGGGGTAGGTCCGGGCTTGGGTTGGCTACCCTAATAATAATAATAATAATAATAATAATGAAAACTTATAAAGCGCACAAATCCACAGAAGTGCTCATGGCGCTAAAATACAAACAATAGCATTAATTAATATACAATAACAACAACAAAAATTAAAATGTAAACCTTAAGTTGAGAGAAATCTAGAACATGTGGTATAGAATACAATAATACAAATGCAATATTTAAGAAAAAACATCCTAAAAGGTAACAAAAATAACAATAATTAAACCATTGAATCAAATGCCTGTTTGAAGAGATGTGTTTTCAGTTGTTTTTTAAATTGGGTCAAAGAAACGGATGATTTTACAAGTGCAGGCAGTTTGTTCCATAGACGAGGGGCAGCATGTGAAAAAGATCGGTCTCCCCATGAATGATTGGAAATGGGCTCAATAAGGAGGCTAGAATTATAAGACCAGAGTTTTCGAGGAGGATTGTATGAGCTGAGAAGATCATCAATACATGCCCTGAGGATGGAGGACAAATAAAAATAAATAACACAATAAAAATCATGTGTGTTAGCACTGTATACTTTGTAATTCTAGAGCAGTGTCTTACAAACTAGACACAAATTTCAATCTTTTAAACAAAAATCATGTTTGGTAAACACAAATATCCTGCAAGCAAGTCTGTTTATCCGCCTTTGACGTAGGTGGTGCAAAAATAATAGGCTTTTAAGTGTCCGGACAAACTAACTTAAACGCGAGGCATTCTGGATCAAAAGATTAAATTAATTCAAACAGGAAAAAACACGATAATAAATGTCTTCTTACCATTGCTAAGTGTCCCGACAAACTAACAAATTGGTTGATATAAGCTTGGAGTGTGTGTGGACCAAAGACTGTGGAGGCTCCTTCATAACGTTGAACCTAGGAGGAAGAATACAGCAAAAGGTAAATAAGAATTTTTCCAGGCAACTTGGAGGCAACCAACTGCAGTATATGCTACTGGACCACCTAGGAGGAAGAATACAGCAAAAGGTTTATAAGAATTTTTCCAGGCAACTTGGAGGCAACCAACTGCAGTATATGCTACTGGACCACTTTGGTGTCCCTCAGCACTTTCTTGGTTACAAACATTTAAAACCATCTTGAAGACTCACTTGTTCAAGTCTTTGTAGTTACCCCATTCTGCAGCTTGTTATTTTCTGTTAATAGTTTATATTTCTCATGTACTATATAGTCTCCAAGGACACAAGCACGATGCGCTTAGAAACGTAGTATTAAGCACGGTATAAATGTTTATGTTATTACTTTCAAACAATGTCTCATGATCCCCAAGAACAAAATGTGAATATTGAAATGTGAATGCCTGTTCTTCTTGAAGATTGCCTGGAACTGGTTGCCTGTAAATTGCCCCCCCCCCTTGTGAAATGGGCTTAAGGGTCATGAATCACCATGTATAATAAATCAAGAAATCATCCGGAAGGATTAAAAGTTTGATAACAAAAGTCAGGTTGGCTCAGTGGTTTCTGTCCCTGCCTTTCACCTCTGAGGACCCCAGGACCCAATTTCATAGAGCTGCCAAGCACCAAAAAAATGCTTAGCATGAAATTTCTTCCTTGATAAAAACAGGATTGCCAGCCGAATTTCCATTTGTTGCATATTGCTTGATACTGGTATACAGCTGTTGTTTGCTTATCCTGAAAATCACGTGGAAATTTGGTGGGTAATCCTGTTTTTTATCAAAGCAAAAATGTCATGCTTAGCAATCCTTTGTGCTTAGAAGCTTTATAAAATTTGGTCCTGGTTTGAGCCCGGACCAGAGCCCTTGCTTGTGGATTGGATTTTTCAGTCCTACCTTGATATTCCTTACAAAACAATCAATAGACCTTCATCATGGTGCAGCCATCTTGAATTTTTCCCATTGACATCAATGTCAATGTAACAAAACCGAGGCAGGAAGAACAAAATAGTCTGGTTCCTTTTTGCACAATGATTATTAGCATTCATTTTTTGTTATTTGATACAAGGAACATGACTAAGATGGAGACAGCATGATGAAGGTCTATTGTAGAATAGCTCCATATTAATATTTAGACAAAACATCATTCTTATATAAAGCTTGGCTACATCAGGCGTCTTTTTATCAAATTCTCAAACTAACTACAAGTTATTTTCACGCTACCCCCTCTCACTGTTCTTACCTGGTACTCCTCATATGTTGCAATGTAATCTGAATAGGTGTTTGTGAGACCAGCTAAGACCACAATAGTCTCGTGTGGCATGCCGTGCTGAATCAGACTCTGTCCACACAAAATAATCCAAAATAAAATGTTACTCTCACGACAAAATATGAAAGTATATACTTTTTTATCAATGTTTTTGTAATTGCTTGGCATCTTTGAAAGGTTTCCCGGAATAATCAAGACATACATAAACATAAAGAAGAAAATTGATTCCTTAGCAGGCATTACAGAATTACTTTGCATATTGTCACCTTAATTACAAAACAGCATCAGGAATTCTGACATTATCCTATAGACCTTATCGCAAATACCAATGCGCAAGCGCAGACTGTTGAATGAGGTGCATTGTGGGATACATATGGACCAAATTTGAATACCAGCTAGACCACAATGCACCTAATTCCAAGCTTTACGCGCGCGCCCGGTATTTGCGAAAAGGTCGATGGCTCTGTAATCTCACCTTTAGCGCGGCCTCTCGAGTCCTGCGACCAGACATCGTTCTGCCGAAATAATATCCATAAAACGTAAACAAACTTTCATGGTCTAATTTAAAAATATGAATTGACCCTTGCTCACTTTATGTGTTTTTGTTGTTGTTGTAGTCTCCACCTGCTTTTCTACAACCTTTTTCGAAGAATCAAAATCTGTACAGATCTGAAACAATGTTTTACCCTTTTAATTTTAATCTTGGTTTCAACAAGGCTTCAGTGGCATGTCGTGGCCAGGCGGTTTAAGTCACTGGACCCAAGCTCTGGTGTTGGTTTGAATCCCTTGTGCCCTTGAGCACTTAACCACTTGACCAATTAAAGGAACACGTTGCCTTGGATCGGTCGAGTTGGTCTTTGAAAAGCGTTTGTAACTGTTTTTTATAAAATGCATATGGGTAGAAAGATGTTGTAAAGTAGAATACAATGATCCACACAAACATGCCTCGAAATTGCACGGTTTTCCTTTTACCTCGTAGACTAACACGGTCGGCCATTTATGGGAGTCAAATTTTTGACTCCCATAAATGTCCGACCGTGTTAGTTCGCGCAATAAAAGGAAAACCACGCAATTTCGAGGCAAACTTGTGTGGATCATTGTATTCTACTTTAAAAACATCTTTCCAACCAAATGCATTTTATAAAAAAACGGTTACAAACGCTTTTTATAGACCAACTCGTCCGATCCAAGGCAACGTGTTCCTTTAACCATAATTGCTTCAGAAAAAGTTGAGAATGTAGTGCGTTCTATTCTACCAGCCAGGCTCCTAGTGGATGATACTGACACCTATATCCTTTAAAGGACTGTGAAGGGGATAACCCAGTTTCAGCCCAAGAAGTAGACGGCAATGTGCCCCATGGTGACACTTAAGTGTAGCCCTAACCTTGAAGTGGCTGTCTGTAGCCTTGTGATGTTGGGAAATCTCTCATTAAAAATTTAAAAGAATACAAAATAATGACTTACGTGAATTCCCCTGGTACAGCAACAAGAGCAAACTGACCAATGCGCAGCATCTGTGTGTCCACAATGGAGGGACCCCACGGATAAGGTTCCAACATCTACAGATAAGAAAGAAAGAAAATCAAAACCTTTGAAAAAGTTCAAGAAAAAGTAGGTAATGGAAGAATAGACTAGGTTTATCGAAAAAGCCAACCAAAAGGACCACGGTCATAATTGCCAAAAAAATTGCCTGACATTTTTTGCAGAGAAAGACTCTATTAGGGTGGAAAACAACAGGCTATTATCTTTTTTTGCAATTTTTATTTGTTCAGACAATAAACACTTAAGCTTTACCTCTCCAACTGGTAGAAGTATTGGTTTTGGTTTCTGGCATTCAACAAGCTGTGCTGAGGGCTTCTTGATCTTAGAGACAATAAACTTCCAGAACAAGTCACCTTCTGTGTCACCTACAAATAATAAAAAATACAAGACATTTTTTAAGTGCATAATTCAGGAGCCTCTATGCGCAACACATTAGACTGCTGGATTTGCAATTACAAGGTTGTGGCTTCAAACCCCCTAAGCTAACTGCTTATTTCACCATGACCAGAGTAAGTAGTGTCATCTAGGTACTACTAATAATAATAATAATAATAATAATAATAATAATAATAACAATAACAATAACAATAACAATAACAATAACAATAACAATAACAATAACAATAACAATAACAATAACAATAACAATAACAATAACAATAACAATAACAATAACAATAACAATAACAATAACAATAACAATAACAATAACAATAACAATAACAATAACAATAACAATAACAATAACAATAACAATACAATAACAATAACAATAACAATAACAATAACAATAACAATAACAATAACAATAACAATAACAATAACAATAACAATAACAATAACAATAACAATAACAATAACAATAACAATAACAATAACAATAACAATAACAATAACAATAACAATAACAATAACAATAACAATAACAATAACAATAATAATAATAATAATAATAATAATAATAATAATAATAATAATAATAATAATAATAATAATAATAATAATAATAATAATAATAATAACCGTATTTATAACGCGCCTTTTGCCAAAGGATACAAAGCGCCAGGTATTATTACTGCAAGGAGTGGGGGCGATTTTTGAGATAATATAAGACCTAATCCTTAAGCACAATTTAATGGTTTACAAGGTGCTGTGGCACAATATGCTGCCAATCCTGAATATGCTACTGAATCTCAATGGTTCTTGATTTGTGCAATTCATAATCATAGATGTAATTCCAATGTTTGTATGAGAGAGATTGGCTGCTGCCAGCTTGGCAGTTTTACCCCTTAGACTAAATGACTAAAAGGACCATGTTTTGTCCAAGACCTCATGCATATGACATCATTCGCCAAAAAGCGCCCTCACTTGGGTCAAAGGAGGCAAATCATTGGAGAATAGCTGGTTTTTTTTCGTAAAAACATACCTGTGACCTCAGTTTTCCTGTAGCGTTTTGTCTTATGCAAAGGGTTCATGCACGTGACCTCAGTTTCCCAGTAGCGCTTCACGTTATGCAAGGGGTTTCGATAGGACAGGAGGGGGGGGGGGATTTACTCACCCTGTTTAAAATTAAATGCACCAGGTCCATCAGTAGTCCCTGCAGCAAAGCTGAATCCCATAGCTGCTTTGCATGTCTTTCCCTGGAGGACAAATTTGGCAAGTTTTATTTTTATTAAGTTTAAAGAAGAATATAAAACTTTTGCATATAAAAGTAAAGGTTTTCCACTCTCTCGTCAATACCCATTGCTTACCCAGAATGTACTGTTGTAAACTACCACTTGATTCGTCATGTCAACATACTGGTGCACAGAACCCACTGGTCCACTCAGTAGAGTAGTAGCACTGTTGTAAAGGTCCTGTTGAAGATAATACACAAACATTGTTACTCAAATGAAGGGTCATAGATGGCTGAATAGTTTGAATGAATAACCTATAATAGTCCCCATCTTGTAGAGCAAACTGTATGCGCTTCTAAATGCAGACATCACTGAAGCATGGAACAGTCCCGGTTTGATTTCTATGGCACACATATGCACATGCACACGCTCACGGACACCATGCTTTCTGCCCCCCTCTCTCTCTCTATTGACCCCTTGCACGCGTGTCACTCGCGGCGACTGATGCCACGCTCACCATGTTGGTGGGCAGTTAGGTTTACGTGTATTAACGCCGCGTCGCCTAAAACGCGCACTTCACTGCATAACGCACAGCATACTCAATGCATAGAGTTATATATGAAAACGCACAGTGAAATTGCCCACAAATATGGCGCATTCAAGATTTTTCTGATGATGACGTCAGGTGAAATGGGTCAATACATTTATTTCCACTTGAATGCTTACGTTACACTTGTGTATCCTGTTCATGTATTATGCTGTCATTTAGCCTTACACCATAGGTCCTTTTAGTAATTTGCAACAGCTTATTCTATTTTCTTTAATATTAACTTGTTAATTTCTTTTAATTACATTATCCAACATGAACTTGAATCTTGTTTTATGAACTTACCAATGCCTTCTTGTATTGATTCTCGCCGATGATTCTTGTACTTTCAAACATGTCTGATCCTGGTCCAAAGGCAATGCACTTCTCATTCTGTAAAACCAGCCAAGAAAAGTACACAATTTAACATACTATATACTATCACAAGATATTCATCACTGACCACTTCACTCAATCACCAGTTTAATCTAAGGACATCTTGGTTCAAAATATTGCAATCGCTTTATAATATAAAAGTCTAACCACAATCACAAGATATTCATTGTTATATTAAATATATTTCTGGTAATATGAAACCACATTTATATTTTATACAGGCATGATATTTGGCCCTAGGAAAAAAGTTGGAATAATTTATTGAGTACAGGCGCTGATCTACATGTACATGTACACATGGTGCAGTGTAGGCATAAATAGACATTTCAGGCTATTTAGTCACAATTTGTCATCATTTTCCAAGAGCAAAGAAATCAGAAATCAGACATAAGTAGGAAGAATATCATGCAGCGTTTTATCACACCCAAGGTACTATTTTTCTACAGGGTATGCGGAGCTATGTTTGAAATATAAGACCCATTTATTAACATAGCATCGTGTAACGGTTTAAGAGGTGCTCTGGTGCAATCTGCAGCCAACCTTACCAGAAAAGAACGGGGCTAACCCCTTCTGCGCCTTGAACACCCAGCAGGGTGGACACGTGCGCATTACAATTCTTATTACTATTATTATTATTATTATGGTAAGTATACTGGGTTGTTTTACGTGCATTATACAACACAGTGTCTCAGGGTTCATGCTCCATCCTAAGTGTGAAGCAATAATGGTTGACACAAGGAGACAAGTGTCAAGACCAGGACTCGAACCCACACTCTGCTGATCAGAAACACCAGAGCTCGAGTCTGTTGCGCTTGACCACTCAGCCAAAACACGCATTAGCTATCTGCATGACGTATTTAACGTTACCTTTCCATTACATGTGCTGGTATTGTAGTCACAGGGCTTGCCAGTGTCAGTGCACTTAGCTCCATCGGTGTTTGGTGAAACATCCCCGAGATTGGATGATGCAAATGCGGCAACAAATTTTCCCTGCAAAAGAAAAAAAAAGAACTTTAATAATACAAATAAAAAAGTTTTTTCAAGCAAAGCAGGCCATTGCAAGAATTTGCAAAGAACAGACAAACTTTGTTTAGCAGGAATTGTATATGAGCCGCCAAAACTGTACTGCATTTGAGAATGAGTTTCTTGATTCTTAATACTTAATCAACCTGACAAGCAAAACTTTCTGTTCCTGATGTCTTAAGCCCGGTTCATACTTCCTGCGAATGCGGATGCATTGCGAATTTGACGTCACAACTCTTAAGAGAATGGAACACAACTCAACTGCTGCGAAATATTCGTTGCAAACTACTGATCAAATTTGTCCTTATATGGCCTACAAATAGTATTCACTGTCATTGAGAATGACAATATGGAATAAATTTCTTATGTACCTACCTTGCCAGGTCTGGCACCCATATTGAAGTGTTCCTCCATCAGCTGTGAGGCGTAGCCCTTATTATCCCCGCTAATGAGATGGTTTGTATTGTTCATACTGGTGCCGTGCACTGCAAACCAACTGTATGGAAAATTAAACATAGTAAGGCCATATAAACAAAATAGTTACTGAAGAAGAGGTACAGGAGTAATTTTCCCCCCATCCCGAGAACAATTTCAAGAAACTGAAGAAATTAAAGAAACTGTAATCTTACTTGATCATGCCAAGGTCATTGCCGTCGATGTCTGCAAGCTTAAGGACGGTCATCAATTTGTCAACATTGTACTTATATCTGAAAGCAATTGATAAGAAAGGGTATATTGAAGTTAATGAGACATACAAAACACTTGGTTTTAAAATAATAAAATGAGCAGTCATAAATTTATGTATTATGTAAACTGGTAACGAAAACCAATGAGCCAGAGAAATGTTTTCACAGTGACTCTAAGTCCCTCGGGGGGAGGGGGGCGAGTGACCTCATTGCCAGTCAATATTTGTACAATAGTTTGAGTGTGCCAAACTAATGCGGTATCAGTGATTTTATACATGTTTTTGTATCAGGACAAAAAGGGATTTCAAAAGATACCCACAGAGTATCAGGGACGATAAGTGATTTCAAAAGATACACAGAAAGTATTTATTACATAAAATTATTGCAATGTAATTTAAACAAATAGTTCCCTGCAATCACATTGGGTGGGTTCGTTAAGCTTCCCCGGGTCGACCCCGGTGTGTGGCGTTTTTTTTTTCCAGGACGAACGTGTGCAGATAATTACCCACGTTCGTCCTGGAAAAAACCCCGCCACACACCGGGGTCGACCCAGGGAAGCAAAACGAACGCACCCATTGTATCAGTAAAATATATAGATTAAGAATACTTTGTGTCTATTGCAGTCTTTTAGGCAACATTTGGATTGATAATGATTTGTACAAACTTCCCAAACACCACTTTAATACCATTCACATTGATGAGCAATGGTGTAAAGTCCACAACAATGGACTTTCAAAAACAACTTGACGATTTCCGATTGTATCGACTAAATATTTACACAATATAGGATTTCTGAATCTCATAGTGTAAACAAAGTGCATGGTTGAGAATAAAAAAAAGATAAAGTTGAAAGACATGTTCTCGCTCATAGATAGTAGATACAAATTTATTGGTGTTGATGCAAACAAAACAGAACACTGTCATGTCCAGGCACATTGACATAAATGACAATCAAATCAATTAGCCATATTTATAAAACAAATTGTTGACATTTTTTGAAACAATCCATACAAAAAATATTTCAGCTCGTGAATTTTCACAGAAAATGTTGAAAGACAATTGATTGTTTTGCTAATACTCGGCCTACCATGCCATTCGGCGCACTTTGTTAATCAACAAAAGAAAGGTCTATACCTTTGGTGATAACTCCAATAATATCCGACCATAAAAACTATCTTGGTGAAGAGCACTGGAGAGCTGTTGATACTATAAAACATCGTTAGAAGGACCCTCTTTGAAGTGATGTAGGTTTAGATAAAGAGGTAATTTTTCACCCCAAAAATTGAATCTGAGAGAGGCTTCAGGCATCTGTCTTCAGATTTCCAAGGGACTTTTAAAGACTCATTTGTTTTATCATTATTTTTTGTAACTATGCTTTAATATTTCATGTCATTGTTTTATTTTATGTGTTGCGCATAGAGGCTCCTGCATTATGCGCCATATAAATGTCTCGTATTATAACTATTGTTTATTATTATTTCTGTGGATCACACTTACTTTGCTTTTTCTTCCTTCGGGTTGTTGTCATATGCACTTGGGCTACGGTTAATGTTTGAGTCTTCCAGACGTCCCTGGTTGTGGAAGATGTTACCGTCCACCATATTGTTATGGGCATTTTCTATGCTCTGATGAATTCAAGAAGAAAAGGGATAAAAGTCAACTAATAGTGGCTTCTTAATAACAGCATTATGTAAATCATTACATAATTCAAACTTAGTCTAGTCCCACATACCTTGCAGGAAATACTGTGTTACATACAACGCAAGCAGCCGACCTGAGAGACGAATATGCGCGCTATATAAGAAGCCACTATAGGAGACTTTCCAACGCTAGGTGGCAGCAGACATACCGGGTAAATTTCCATTGTTTACGTAGTTCTGAACATGCGCATAATTCTGAGAACAATGGATTTACCCGGTAAGTCTGCTGCCCTCTATCGTCCCAGAAAGTCTCCCATTGCTATTTACTGTTATTATGTAACAGAAGCAGGGATGTGATAGGCTATTTAAAAAAAACTGTGAGCGCAAAGCGTGAAAGCTAGCAAGCTTAGAAACCTTGTCACTGCAAAGTCTGCTCACAAACAATTATCTTAGGTTTTAAAAGCCCTACTCTTTTTTTCACAACCGCGGATCAGAAATCAGATCCCTGCAATAGACTGTGTATGCCTTGGGCGTATTTGAACATTGGGACCAGTTAAAGTGCACGAGTAAGTTTCATACAGAAGTTGAAGGAAATAATGTGGCAAAAAGCGATCCTAAAAATGTTTGAATGAGCACTGAATCGCATGGTCTATTAAGAAAGATTCACTAACTGAGATGGTTCATTTAAGACAAATTTTCATCTCATGAACAATCTTAGTGCTTTGTAAAACTCAGTCCAAGGCTCAATTTCATAGAGCTGCTGAAGCAGAAAATATTGCTCAACAATTTTCTGCTAAGCAGAAATGAGCAGGATAGCAGTAACAAAGTGACATGGTAGTTTGGCTGGGAAACTTATTTTTAGGCCTCTTATTACAATTTTATAAAGATGGTGTAACCGTAACAATAATATCTAAATGAGTTAAGGTGGTTATGTAAAGAACTGTTGGTTTCAACTTAAGCACAATTTGGTTGTGCTTAGCATTTTTTTTTCCTTAAGCAGCTCTATTAAACTGGGCCCTAAACTTAAGTTCAATTTTACCTGTGTGATGCCGTCAACTAGAGCGTGGAACACTTGTGGGACAAAGCCCATTGATGTCACCTGGAAGAGAACATGCTCCAAGAATCCTGCCACACCGGAGTGAGAGTGGGTCCCGCTGATAGCAACGTTCTTATTGGTGTACAGATCCTTGTGCTCCGATTGAAGACGCTTCAACACCTAGAGGGCATGTACATGAGTTTCAGATGTGGGAGGAAAAGACTAGAGAATTATTCCAGGGAAAACACACGCAATCAGGTAGGGATTGAAAACCCAATTCACATAAAGCCCACAAGCAGAAACAAAATAGGAACATTCTTATTGGTGTACAGATCCTTGTACTCCGACTGAAGACAATTCAGCACCTAACAGAAAGCATTTCCATATAAAACTTAGTGTGTACTTTTAGTTTTAGTTTTAGGTGTGGGAGAAAAAGCCTTGAGAGTATTCCAAAGAAAACACACGCAAGTAGGTCAGCGGGATAGGCAACATTCTATGTTGGAAGAAACTTTAAATAAATAGTGAACTTGCGGGTACAACGATGTGTAAATCTCTTAGGGTGGGGGATTTTTTGTTGGTGTAGAGAACCTTGTGCTCCGACTGAAGACCCTTCAGACCTAATGATAAGTGATGTTTAAAACTTTGCATGGGCTTTCTCCTGGAGACGAGCAGAGTATACTGTTCGAAAAGTCGAGACCAAACTCGCTCTTTTCAGAGCCAACACTCCCTCAAAAGATAATTATTAAATGGTTGTACCAAAAAATCTAGAGAATGAGTATGTCCATAAAACAGGTGAGAGTCATTGCCACGAGAGTCATTGCCACAAAAAAAAGGCTGAAGGTTAGAATGATGGCATTTTCACCTTACGATAACCCCTGGAGTTATTGATTCCTAGGAGCTTTTTGAAACAGTGTCCGCAGCACTGGAGAAGTAGAACAGCGTTTCTTAATATGTGAACAAAATAAAGTCTGATTTTCTTCACCGGGCCGACATAAAAAGTCTGAATTCAAATAAAGGTCCGAAAAAACTCATCCCTGAAAAAATAATACTTAATACTTTGAACAGTCATAATTTCTTACCTCAAGTGTGACGAGTTGATCTTGCATACCAGCATCTATGCTGACAAACACAACTCTATCCTCTGGTTTATTGACGTCGGCGATGATGTACGCTCGGCTGAACTGTCGTATGTGAATACCACCAGTAACTTGTGAAGGGTTGGCATAACCCATCTTCAAACAAAACAAACGACTGATTTTAATTTGGTTCTGAAACTCATGAGTTGATGCTTCTTTCAAGATGAAATGAATTTATTTAAACGCAGTCTCGTAACAACTTTTACTTATATGCATTTTTTGCAACAACTGAAGATCGACACACAAATACTTCAGGTAAAAATGAGTTTAGAAAAATATTGACAGAAAAGTTACACAAACTGGACTAAACATGCTTTTTGGGGGTGGGGGCGGGGGGGGGGGGGGGGCTAATCATATGGACAGAAAAGTGTGGTTTCACTGTGTAGTGTTTTAAATTAGGCCTAATACAAATAATTGTTTGTTTCCGGTAATACGCTCTGAAAAATGGGGGACATTAGGTAGGGACAAATTTTATTTCACAACAAAATTGTTTTTGCACGGAGTGTTGGGTTACCGGAAACAAACAATTATTTTAGTTAGGCCGCCTTACCAATCTCTTGAATCAAGGTTGTTCTCTTGGGCTTGAGATTTTCTTGTGATGTTGCTGGTACAGATTTGACAAATATCACACCAGCTCTGTACACATTGCATGAACAAGTACCCATCAAGGAGGTTCCAGACCAGTTGTTTTTGCGTTTTATGTTCACACTTGATTATTCATAAATACAATGAACATAACAGTTTGCATGGTAGGCCCCTAAATGTATTTACACGTGTGGTCAAGTTTGAAGGCAATTGATGGGCGTGTTCTAAACAATGCAGTAGTGCAGGACAAATTAGAACCTGAAGTTTTCAGTTTTCTGGTTAACAATTTAACTTGTTCAATCCATAAAGCTAAATTTACAGAAAAAAGTTATATCATCTTCAAGAATTTTAATAATAACGGGTCTTGAGCCTTGTGTACAGTGTTTGAACCCTGCTACTGTCATGTTAAAACACTGGACACTTTTGGTAATTACTTTTGGTAACTGTTTATAACATAAAACATTGTGCGAAACGGCTCCCTCTGATTATAAATTCCTCTGATTCCTGTCCTAACTCGAGTTATCCTAGCGTTTCGTGAAATCGGCTGCAGTGCCTTTAATGCCCCAGGTAAGCAGGGTCCTCAGTCTTCATCTGATACTCATGTTAATGGGCTCGAGTTGAAGTCTTCTTGTAATTTTGCTGGTAGAGATTTGACAAATATATATTACACCAACTCTGTACACATTGCTAGACAAGTACCCATCATTCATACACAGAGGTTCTGGATCAGTTCTTCTTGCTTTTTATGTTCACACTTGAAATTGAATATTCATTAAAAACAACATGTAGGCTAGTACTATGGAAAAGTTTCCGTATGGCGCCACCACTTTTCCATTCGATATGAAATAATATAGTATCTAATTTACCTCAATGACAATGAGATATCCCTTTCTGTAAAACAAGAGTGAACAAGTGGTGGCGCCAGTTATCCGTACTTTGTATCATGGTCAAGTTTGAATGAAGACAAAGTGATGGGTAATTATTCTAAGTAATGCATGGGAAATTAGAAATACTTGAAGTTTTTAGTTTTTGATGTTTTGGGTTTCAGATTTGTAGCTAAATTTTCAAAATAGTTTTGGCATCATCTCAATCGAGAATTTTAATCCCCATAGGCATTATTTGTCCCTCACAAATCTAGGATTACATAATCTGACGTTGTGTCGAATTGGCTGGGTTGTGTCCATGAAAAATGTCATTGTCTGACAATTGAATTTGTCATATAATAATAAACAAAATAGTCAATACCCAAATTTGGCACGCGCCTGAACAAAGATGTTGACAACATCTTTATGATACATGTAACGTACTAAAGTAGTTTATAAAGCACAGTAAACCTACCATGTTAACTTCAGCTGCTGGGCCAGTAATATCTGCAATACCAACACCGATTTTGTAGTTTGCCGTTTTGGGTTTTGGGGTGGTGGTGGTGGTGGGCGCCGCCGAGGTCAGCCCAGCATTTACGCTGGCACAGCACACCAACACCAAACAGATCGGGATAATCATCGTTTGTGGTCCTGTAATGTTTGCCCACATCGAACAAAATCTTAATTAATACACAGTTAAATGATTGAAGATGTGGTGAAGGCACGTTTGTTTGAGTAGGTTGTTGACTGTCCTGTGTCTGCTGCTGTTTTGGCTGAGAATGAGTCGAGAGTGTTGCTGCTTTGCACGGACGGCAGAATGTGTCAGGTGACGACTCAAAAACATGTGATCATCGATTTTTACTCGACTCGACTAACAGCTGACCTATGACCCAAATCTAGAATGAGATGTACCAAAAGGGGGATAACAAAATCTCACACACACACACACAGTCTTTATTCGTAAGCAGTTACAAACAATACTTGTGCAGTTTGTTTACTCCGGAAGTTATTTGTAAGCGGTTTGTGTGTGTGTCAATACTGTCAAACCATAGAGCTTGTCAAACCATAAAACAATAATAATGGGGATTGTTATCCTCCACATTTTTTACGTGCATACAACAGAGCGCCCTCTCTTTCCGAGTTTAAATTTTAATCAAAGGACTACTTTTCGTGTTTAGCTTTTTTTGGTGAAACCCGAGGTGTCTGGCATCTTGACTGTATTGTGTTCCCTTTCCTAAAGAATTTATGACAGCTCCTGAATCGAAGGTCAACGTTTTTAGACAGAAAAATAGTCGACACGTCCACACACACACACACATTTCAAACGTACACGCTGCACAGCAGAGAGCAGTCACCGGCGAGTAGTGAGCCTAGCTTCGGAATAGTAAATACTGTGTTGGTGAAGAAAGTTGATACACTGTGCCTAAATATTTTGGACAACGTTATCGTTGGATTGATTACTGTCAACAAACAGGTAAGCATTTAGCAGTTTTGGGTCAAGTTCTTCAGTAAAGTTGCATGTTCCTTCTTTTTCTTATTCTCAGAACTTACCCAAACCATGGAGGTAGAATTAACCTCCATGCCCAAACCAGTCGCTACAACATTGATCATCATTCAGACAGCACAGTGCAGTCATCACTCATGCATCCATGATGTATCAAAATGGAGGTAGAAGAAAAAGGAGTCAAACTAAAAGGTCGAAGAAAATATGTTTCCTTCAATTTTCAAGACATCAGTTCTGCTTAACTGAAAAGTAAAGTAACACCCATTTCACTTTCAGACAGGTGCTCAAGATTGCGCCGAACCAAATTCTGAATTTTGTAAGTTTGAAACAAACAGTGGAATCCCAAACAGTACATGAGTCATGAACAGTTCGACGCCTGAAACATTGACATCGCTATTGCTATCTATTAGAACTAGTTAAAGTTGAGCAATCATTTAGCTACCTCCCAACTTTTTACTCGCACCTTGTACAATAAAACGCACCTGCAACACTTGGCACCCCGCACATAAGCAGCTATCCTTGGCGTTTGTATCCTGACTGAAGGACTATGCCAAGTATCGAAGTAGAAGTAGAAGTTGAAAGATCGACTGTTGCAGTTTGGATTGACTCTTGAGCGCATAGGTTTCAGACGTCGATCTTGTCAATGTCATGAGCTTGGCACATAGAGTTCAGCTTTCTTGAACCTTGCCCTAAACCCAGATGTATTCAGCATGGGTTGAAACACATACATATGTGTTTCAAGCTCATTATATAGTCAAGTAGATACAAATACTATAACGCACATTAATTATGTCAAAACATTTTAAAATACAGCCTACCATCGTCGGTTTTTTCGGACATTATTACCCAGGGCATGCAGTCATTCAAATAGCTGTCAGTATTTTCTAGAGGGACATACTTTTGCATCAATTTTGTCCAAACCCAATTTTATTGGCAACATTCGAGTGACCATTATGATTCAGTAGTGTCCTGTTTTACGGCAATTATGATTTCAGGTGATGCTAGTTGTTGTGTCTCTCATCACTTTCTAGTGAGTGAGGCATAGTCCAATAACCATTATCTCCTTTCTTTTCTTCTTGATTTTTATCGTAGGATGGTCTGTTGAAATGAGTACTTAGCTATCATCCCTAAGGGATATTATGCTTGTTTTTCATGGGGTACTCCTTAAAAAAAATTAAAAATTATTATTTTGAATATCAGAAGGAAAAAGAAACAGCTGGAGCCTGAAGGATTGCCTAAAAGAGACCACAGTTCCTGTCTAGAGGCTCTCCTCTAAAATATCCCTGATTGTATTAAATGTACCTTCCATTGGTCAGGTACCAGTTGGCTCAATTCCTAGGAGCTGTTGAACCACATGGTTACGCTAAGCATAGCATCTTAAAAATATACAGTGTTTTCTCAATGCATACATTGTCAAGCAGTAAAACGTAGGGAACTACAGAGTTTTGTATAGTGTTCTCATTCACCTAACATGCTTTGCTATTCAGTTTGCTGTTTTTCAGTAAAATCAGCCTGAGGGTAAAAATGTTTGTTATTTCACCCTTGGCTTATGAGCAGAGCTTGTGGTTTTGGGTTCTAAACTTGATGTTTGTTTAGTGTGATAATCTGTCAGCAAAGTGATAAGAATTAGCACCTTGTTTATATCATGGTTGAATGGTAGACAATAAATGCACCTTTAAAGCCAGTGGACACTATTGGTAATTTTCAAAGACTAGCTTTCACAGTTGGTGTATCTCAACATATGCATAAAATAACAAACCTGTGAAAATTTGAGCTCAATCGGTCATCGAACTTGCGAGATAATAATGAAAGAAAAAACACCCTTGTCACACGAAGTTCTGTGCGTTAAGATGGTTGATTTCAAGACCTCAAGTTCTAAACTTGAGGTCTTAAAATCAAATTCGTGGAAATTACTTCTTTATCGAAAACTATGGCAATTCAGAGGGAGCTGTTTCTCACAATGTTTTATACCATCAACCTCTCCCCGTTACTCGTCACCAAGAAAGGTTTTATGCTAATAATTATTTTGAGTAATTACCAATAGTGTCCACTGCCTTTAAGTACATGTTTTACCTCCTTGTTGTTGCATAACTATGGGAGAAGGAATTTGTGTGTAAAGTAACTTGGATGCTTTGGCATGATAAGGCATGACACATGCTGAAAACAGACTCTTTGTTTGTTGATCCCTGGCAATATAGGCATTCATAGGTCGAATAGCTTCTGACTAGCACCCTGACTGAACAACCATTATTGGCAAAATAGGAACACTACCAATATTAAGTCATGTAGATAGCTCAGTTGGTAAATCGCTGGTACATTTATCCGGAGGTCGCAGTTTCAAGTCTAGTCCTGCTCTTTAAAAAATGTTCTTTGTTCAACCCCAAATTAAGGTTATTATGATGTAAATAGAAATGACAACAATTATTGAGTTTTGTGAAATTGCCCAACTTGAATTTTAAATGCAGCATCTAGCAACAGCAATAAGCCTTTTTGAGGTATGGCGGACGTAATAGGAGTGTACTGTTTGGTTTCGGTCTATTACAAATTTTTTACCCAAACCATAGTGATGTAGCATTGTGTCCGCCATATCTCAAAAAGGCTTATTCTCGTGAAGACTGTCGGATCATGCTGATCAAAACGTTGAGTTGTAACGCTACTCAGACGAGATTTACACTTAATAATGCTAACTGCAAACTTCGTCTAACATCTTCATTTCTTGGTTCACAGGAGTAGCGTGGTCTGAAGACAATGCAGCTCTTGGTCGTAATCGGTCTCGTTGGCTTGATAGCAACGGTCCATGCAGAAGTATTCACATCATTAGTGGATTTAGAACATGTCATCTACACAGAGAACAGCATGCTGGATGCTCTCAGGGAATACATCAAGAATGAGGAGCTCAAACTAGACAGGATCAAAGAGTAAGTAATTAAATGTTTTATTCAGAGATCTTTGAACTATTTTTTGTAATCATGGCTTGGACTTCGGCTTTGGCTCCTCTAAAATTGTAGGGGTACAACAAATGATGACACATGACTGCAATGAGAACAATCCAAGTTGTCTAGCAATTGAGATTGCATACAAGAACATTTTGGCTTAATTTCAAAGTTTTGGGTTTTCAAATGTGGATTAGATTGACTTTTAAGAAAAGCCAATTTTTAACAATTGTTAAAGAAATAAAAACAATAATTATATCAATATTTGGGAAAGTAAAGTCATTCCAATCCTGCAAGAACCAAACATGGTATGACACAAAAACAAACGAATTTGATAGAAATAGAGAAATAGTGTATTTTCTATGTTTTTAATTTGTTTTGTTTTACCTTAAAAGCGTTGTCAATTATGTACCTCCCTGGGTAGTTTACTACATACTTTTAAAAATAAGAAAGAGAGTTCTTTTCAAACCTACATGTAGGCCTAGGAATTTCTAAATCTACTACGTGCTAAGCTTGGGCGGTATCGATTTATTTTATTCACGATATACCGCCGACAATATATCGCGATATTCGATATAATCGCGATTAATGAAATTTGACATCATCAGTCTTAAAACTCCAAGTGAAGTTGTAGAAGAGGCAGTCCTAGCATAAGAGAGATGTTCTAATGACCTATTCTTCTGGTTTTACTCCAAACCTATGGGGTGCAAGATGTCTCAGCTAGCAAATACATCGCGATATTTAATCGATATATTGCGATATTTCGATTAAAACCAAATCCATCCGATATCGAAATCGTTTCCAAATTAATATCGCGATATTCGATAATATCGTGATATCGCCTAAGCTTAACATGGTGTGACTGTAAACCAATATACACAAACAAGCTGTACTCTGTCATTTAAATTACCATTCAACTTTTACATTGCACAGTGATGTGGTTTTTGCACAAAGAGATAAACATACCCTTGGCATATCTCATTGCTCAATCTAGCTGCAAGGTTAAATGAAATTATGCTCCATTTGTAACAGGAACATCAAGGGGGACGGTCCAGGAATTCGGAATTAAGGTCAATAAATTTTCCCAGCTACACACAAATCAAAACAATTTCCTTGTTGCTATGCACTGTGTCTGGTCACATTGTTCAGTTTCTTAGTCGGAATACGGATTCTCCGGATTCATCGTTTGTTTGTTTGTTTGTTTGTTTGTTTGTTTGTTTGTTTGTTTGTTTGTTTCATTTGTCCAGGATCTGTTTTTAATTGACATGTGTCTTGGTTTCTTTTGGTAAGCCTGGGCCTTATTCCAGAAAGATTGTGAGCAAAACAAACTTGCTAAGCACAGAAAAATCTTGCTCATTAAAAGAAGCAGACAGCCAGACAACACCACAAAGTTTGCTGAGCATTTTTTCCTGCTTAACAACAGCTCTGGGAATTGGGCCCTGAACCAATTTCATAGAGCTACTGAAGCAGAAATATCTGAATTTCTTTTTCGCCCATGGGAAAAATCCGAAAAATTGTGATTTTTAGCCTGAAAAAGAATTGTACAGCTTACAGCTTACAACCTCTGCCCTTGTACTCAGATTAAGCTTGGGCGATATCACGATATTATCGAATATCGCGATATTAATTTGGACACGATTTCGATATCGGATGGATTTGGTCGATTATCGATATATCGCGATGTAATCGCTAGCTGAGACATCTTGCACCCCATAGGTTTGGAGTAAAACCAGAAGAATAGGTCATTAGAACACCTCTCTTATGCTAGGACTGTCTCTTCTACAACTTTCACAAGTTTTAAGACTGATGAAGTCAAATTTCATTAATCGCGATTATATCGAATATCGCGATATATTGTCGGCGATATATCGTGAATAAAATAAATCGATATCGCCCAAGCTTAACTCAGATGAAATGGTACTACTGTTTCCCAAGGACTAGAGTAGACTGCAAAGACCTCAAAGCTAATAATGTTGACTAGACCAGAGTTAATTTTACAAAACCCGAATTCAAATGAGAAAAACAAATAGGGCCAAATGGTACAAAGACAAAGTTTATAACAATTGAACTTCACAAGGGGAGATATCCCCAATGTGTACCATGGGTAAGTAGTCCTATTTTTCCCTGTTCTACAGAATTTAAATTATCGGACTGAAAGTCAACATTTCGAGCCCTGAATTTGTAGTAGCTTCTGGAATTTACAAGCAGTTCTTTTCAGAACTGAGAAGTCTCTGGCTGAATTTTCTTCATGGTTGTCAAAAGCAAGAACACTTCTCTATATAAGAACAAAATCTACCTGGCAAGTAGATACACACATGGTGTTACCGACTTACCACAAACCAAATGTATATTGATACCTCACGATGCAATGCCTGAACTCAAACCCCATAACTTTTGTTTTACTGCGAGAGGAGTTCAACCTACTTATTTACTGGGATACCTTCCATGCATTTGTACACGTGGCAAGCAAGGGTATTGAAGTGGTTAGTGGACATGTCAAGGAAACCCACGTAGGCAATTCAGTAGTCTGGTCCTCACCCAATGTCAGGACATCAAACTTTTTTACACTGAGAAGTTTAGAACACTGCAATGTTGTAGTCTAGACGCCAGTCTGTCACATACTACAAGTCAGCGTGGACTTATTGCTGACCCTGTGTGGCCTTAGTAATTTCCTGTAGGCTTCAGTTGTGCATAGTTCAGCAGTCAGTGGGAGATTCTGGTTAAAACAGCTGGAAAATAATTCAACTCTTGTGTTGTTGGACTCCAGCAACTTGTAGAATCTATATTGCAGCAAATTTGCATTTTAACTTTTGTCCGCAAAGTTTTGGCATTTCTTTTGAGTGTATTGACTATTAGTATGATGATATTGGGACTAAAAATGCATCTAGAGCAGAGGCACTTGAAATTAAAGGTACATTATTATTTGTAAGCATGAAGAAATAGACGTTCCAAGGTACTACAAAATAACTTACTTGACTGAAAGACTCCCAAGTGTTTAGTGCAACCGTTTCACCAGTTGTTATATCATTTTAAAGAAAATGCAAATTTGTTGTATCACTTTGGCTGATCATATTTTGCAAGATTTGTTGCTCAAGTTGTTTGTCTTGTCAGCCATGCAGGCACAGTTGTTGTTGGTACCCACTGTCATCTTTTTTAAACAGGGATGGATTTAATGTTCTTGACGGAAATACAATGACAGGTCTTTTCCTGTTTTCACAAAAAGTAGATAAACTCTGTGTACAACAATGGAGGAAGAGATTAAACTGAAAATGTTTTTTAATCTTTCTTGATAATTTTCCCTACAAATATAGCGAGGCAAACACCAAACAATGACCCTATCTTTAAATAACAGTAAATTGTTACTACGTTGCAAATATTGGTTTTGGGTCGTTGTTTTTTTATCATGACCCACTGTTTCATAATGAAGTTCCAGAAGGTAGGTCTACATTCCTCAACTGAGCTGTTTAGTTACCAACCATCTAGTCTCCTGATCAAGGATGTGTTTCCACACATTGGTCAAGTTGATTGGTTTTCATTTGTGTTATGACCTTCAAAGAGGCATTGGGAAAAGCTGTTGGCGTCCGGCTGTATGGCTGTCCTTTTGTGACAAACCGTTAGTGGTCAACCAAGCGGACTTAAAACAATTTCATCTATGTCTAAAGAATGAAAAGCTGGGAGCCGAGTTTCCTTTTCAGTCCTTTCATAAACTTCCTTTTTTTAGAATATTTTCGGCTGCATCTTTAAAACTAAACACTGTGATTTTAATAAAATGCAATCTGTAGTGTGCTTCATCATACATGGCCCTCAAAAGTTACAATGCTTTTACAATAGACCACAGGCCCGAGGCCTGTGATGGCCTGTGATTTTGTCTCATGACTGGACTAGTCTGGCTGTCTTTTGTTTTCAAATTGAATAATAATATCTAATTGTCTATATGATATGTTGATTTTTAGTCTGATATTTCATTTCTGTTGAGTGTATGATCAATGTATACTTAGCCAATCAAGATAAATCTTCTCAATAGTGCTGGCTCATATAAAAAAAGTTAATTGTGTAAAATATTAAACTGATATGGAGAATTTTTTTCTCAATACTGATTCTGGTATTGTAAAAAGAAATTCTGGTCCAAGCTTTCCACATGTGAGTCCAATCATTTGTAGGCCTACTTCGCCATTTACAAAGATAAATCTTCTCTTAAGGCTGGCGCAAATAAAAACAGTTTGAATACAAAAAATTAACTGTGTAGTAAGTTCCCATTCCTAATTCTGGTCTTCGACAAGATGTTATGGTTCATTACAAGCAGTTTCTCACTGGCTTGGGTCCCAAATTTTGGGAGTATGCGGGAGACGGGAGACTGTGTACAGGCTACAGTTTGTAAATCCACCCATCAACCTTTCACTGATGTCAGAGGTAGCATGGAGAATGGAGAATGTTGGTTGACACCTTCGCATGAACTGTATAGTCTACAATGTAGCTACTATAGCTACATGTATCATTAACTGTTGAGTGGAGCAGAACTTTACTTCAACTTCAAGGGTTTGAGTCTTTTTTGTATGACACAAAACACAATGTCCCGCAGATTTACATTAAACTTACTTGGTTTAGAGATAATGATGGAAGACAGCTTCCCTTTCAAAAGTATTACTTGCTGAGGTAGTGTTTTTTTTGTTTTGTTTTTAATGAGTAAAAGGATGACACAAAAGTAACTTTTGTCTTCTGGGACAAAAATTATTTTAGCATGTCGACAATGTATTTACACAACTCTCCTGGGGTGGATTTCACAAAGGTAGTCCTAACTTAGGACTAGTCCTAGGCAATGCTAAGAGATAGGACCGATCCTAAGTAGTCCTAACTTAGGACTAGTCCTAGGCAATGCTAAGAGATAGGACCGGTCCTAAGTTAGGACCGGTCCTATCTCTTAGCATTGCCTAGCGCATTGCCTGGGACTTGTCCTAACTTAGGACCGGTCCTATCTCTTAGCATTGCCTAGCGCATTGCCTGGGACTTGTCCTAACTTAGGACCGGTCCTATCTCTTAGCATTGCCTAGGACTAGTCCTAAGTTAGGACTACCTTTGTGAAATCCACCCCTGAAAACTTTTGCTCAGTGATTATTATTTTGTTTATTCCAAAAACTTAAAGACTAATATAGCTGAAACTTCTACAGTAAATTATATCACATAATGTAGGCCTACATCTTTAATTTACAGGGAGTAGGGATTCATGTCATGGCCAAAAAATTGATCTACAAAGTCAAACCCCTTTAAGGAAATGGTGAAACTTTGTATACATTCTAAGTCACTCTACACGTCTTAAATCATGACCTTATGAAGCTGCTATATTGCATTGTAAATGTAACTGTCTTTATTGCCCTTCCTGTCTAGCTCATAATGTATACAATGTCTAGCCCCTCCCATTTACATACAGTACTGTTTATGTTAGAACCAACCATGCTGTTGAACAGGTTTCTTAGAAGTCTGTCTCAAAGGAAATTGTCCAGTTATTGGTCTCATTTTCTCTAATAAATGACTCCTCATTCGGCGTCGGGTTCAAAAACAAAGAAAAACAGACGCAGCAAAATTAATCCTTGAAAACCTGTGACATAATATAAGTTTTGAGAAGAGATTTGAATTTTGCGGTACAAAGACAAGATCGAAGATTTAGTGGTATAGAGTTCCAGATGCGTGGCGTAGCTGAAGAAAAAGACCTGTCACCACATGAGTGTCGAGACTTGGGTTCAATGAGGAGAAGCATGGAACTTGATCGAAGATTCCTTGATGGAGTGTAAACTTGAAGCAGTTCAGAAATATAGTGGGGAGCGTTGCCATTAAGTGCTTTGTGGACAATAAGCATCAGCTTAAAGATGATTCGTTGAGAGATAGGGAGCCAGTGTAGTTGTTTCAGAATTGGGGAATTAAAAACCACTGGCCTTGTGGCTCCAATCCAAGTAAAATTCAAGCACGTTAATGCATTGTTCAATATAAAGTTTAATGAATACTTAGGCATAACCTTTTCAAAATAATTTGTTCTGGTTAGTTTTGAATTGGAGCTTTCCTTGGCCATCTTCATCTTTCCTGTTATCTCCGAGGGTGCCACACCCATTTTATAATCCAATTTTTGTTTTCTTGGGACTTCGTCAAGAACTATATGCCTGGCAGAACAGTTTTAAAATGTGCAAAATTGTGTCTCTAGAAAACTGAGTAGGAATTTTATATTGTTTTTTTTTCTCTATTTTTCCAAGACTGCAGGAAAAGTGAGATTCTAAAAAATTGATTGAGCAGCACTGTATCATTTTAAATGATTCATTTTGTGTGTGTGGTGTGGAATAGAGGAAATCATGTCTTGTGTGTGTTGCATGGTAGTACAAGATGATTGTGCTGTGCATTCGAGGTTTTAATAACTATAGATGATATATGTGGTTAAGTGTTTGTATGTACTCTGTGTGCACCCTCCTCCACATTCCTTGACACCTGACACAATGCCAACACCCTGCCCTGCCCTTGGCCCATGAGTAGGACTCTTTTGCATGTGTCGTTAGGAACTTAATTGCAATCTAGAGAATTCTAAATGGTAAAATATCTTGAATGATTAATTTTGTGAATTTTATCTGAAGTGAACAAAAATATATACATTTTTGTTTACATCATTGCTAATGGGTGACCCACTCATTTTTTGGATAGCAAAGTATTTTGATTAAAAGCTCCTTTTTTCTGCTGAGAAGCTTTATGAAATTGGTCCCAGGTGTCTATGGGCTGTAAGCATGGAATTGATGGTAAGCACCATCCTCAAAAATAGGCCCAGTCTTGTATAATTTCTTGAATTGTATTCTTGACTCCTTCAATGACTCCTGTTCTTTATGTGTTTATTTCACATTTCAGATTGACGGAGAAGCTTCAGAAAGCCAATAATGAAGCAATACAGGACCCAGAGCACTACCTGTCCCATCCGGTCAACGCCTTGCTACTGGTCAAAAGATTCATCTGGGAATGGACTGAAGTAGAGAATACAGTCCGATTGGACCGACCCAAAACAGGTATGTCAGTCCAGCCGTCGATTTCACCAAGCTCTTCCTAACTTAGGATATCTTAGGACTTACAATGCGTAGGACGAGTTAAGTTCCGTATCCGAAGACGTATGCATTTAACCCATCTTAAGTTAGGTCGAGTTACTCGTCCTACCTCGAGATAAGATTAATCCTAGCGTTTATAGTGAAATCGCCTGCAGGGGCCTTTCTCAAACCCCGACTTGGGCTCTGCCTCTGGCTTAGGCTCAGCGCGCTGCGTATGCAGTGCAAGCACGGCTCTGCCTTCAGGCCTATACTTTTTGTAGCAGCATTTACTTTGCACGCGGTGGTGGTTCGAACATCGAAGGGCCCCTGGAGCCGTAGCCCAAGTTGAGGTTGTCCCAACTGATCTTGCGGTCAAGCGGCAAGTTTTGTGGACATGTCATTGTCATTTGTAGTTGCAATGGTTATGACTGCATATTGAGAATCTGACACAGACAGCCATTTTCCAGACAAATTCAGAAGCCAAAATAAACCTGTCTCCAATTAAACACTATGCCTCACTTTTAAACGAGGTGCCAGAGAGATTCACTACAAACGGATTAGGGCCTAAAGAGTACTTCATGACTGGAAACAACATTAGTCAATTAATCTGGTCCCTCATACGTATCAATCCAAAAATCCATTACTGTTATGGAATCAGACAAGATGGCCTTCAGTGGGAGGGGTTTAAACATGTATGGACCTTTCCATAGACCGTATTGAATAACCCCCTTTTTGCTATGAAAGTCGCCATCTTGTAGGGCAAATTGTATGCGCGTCCAAACAGGTACATCAATGAAGCACGCATCACGCAGCATTCCCGGTTTGCTTTCTACGGTCCATGCATGCATGCACAGACGCCATCCGTGTAGGACGAATATTTGAACGGTGACATCATATTCAATACGGTCTATTGTTTGTAAATAAACTGTCTTTGTTGGCATGGACGACCGAAACTACTGCAAAGTTTCATTGACAAAAATACATCTCATGATTTGTTGCTTTGTTTCCAGCAAACCCATCCTAAATTTGTAATACTTGTGTAACATTGTTACAAATTGTACCTGTTTTTGCTAAATGCATGTACAGCTTTTCATAGTTTTCAAATCTCAGTTGGCAAAAACTTGGGCTGTAGTATAAAGTTCTGTACGGTTGACATCGTACAAGGAACTTTGCCAAAAGTGCGTTTTATGTTCATGAAACTTGATGCATCAGGGCTTAATCTGATAAGACGAATAGTCTCAATTCAACAGCTGATTGGCCGGGCTGTGTTGTTTGGATTCTCTGATGACGCATTTGACATTTCCTAAGGGGGTTTGTGACATTACTGAGTCGTGTTATGGACTTAATGAGAACGGGAACAACAATCTCAACAAGATCTGTTTAATAAAAGAAATTTTAAAAGAATTTAAACTTTGTTGAGAGGGCAAGGCAATTTTAATTTCTCTAAGGGAATTTTTTTTGAAAGGCTATGTAAAACTTTTGAAGGGGTGCCAAATCTAAGACCACGGTGTCCCTTCCATTGCATAACAGCCCAAATAAAAAAATATTTTTATTTATTAAAATGATTTCTTTGTAAGTTGCAGGCCTTTCCCCATTTCAAAGTGTCAAAGGCATACTGTGTATGGATATGAGTATACATGTCCTATTTCAGTTTTGTTTATTCATCTTCATCTTGTTTTATGGCAAAACAGCTAATCTCTTTATTTGCTTTTCTAACAATGTGAGTGGCACATAATTATTGCTGCCTGACCAGAACAGTCCAAACCCCTTCTCTTTCCTCATAGTGTGCCCTTTATACCGACAAGAAAATGTGTTGGTGCCCTTGTCCTTTCAAAAACAAAGCATACAGGCCTGTGGTAGAAACTATGGTTTATGATGTTAAGAAATTGCCATAATTTTTTGAATTTCTTTATTTGCAGATTATTTGGTGAATATCTCTCAGTATCGTGACTATTTCCCCGCCAATGAGGATCTGAAGGGTTCTGGTGCAGCACTGCTACGTCTTCAAGACACTTACAGACTAGACACCAAGGCTATCGCCGATGGAAACATAGAAGGAACATGGAAGTCTCCAACCCTCAATGGTATGAACTTTAACCCGATAACTCCCAACCATTCAAAACTCAAACATTCAAACATTCCCTGTGTAGGGCTTGAATTTAGGGGGAATCTACAAGACGGCAGGGCTTGTACAGCAATAGCGGTACTTCACGAAGGCAACGAAGGCGATTGCCTCGATGCCCCCTGGTCGTGTAAAAAAAACATTAAAAGTCACGGAAAAATCTACTCCACAGTAGTAAATTATAAAGCAAGACAAGAAGTTCTCAAAAGAACACCCCACCAAGTAGATACACACATGTTGTTACCGCAAACCAAATATCGATGCCCTCACCATGCAATGCCATATACTTGTTTATGAATTCCCCTTTTGTGATGAACCCCAAAATCATGAGTGGTTTTTACCTGCAACATTCAAAGCTGTCAATCATATTCGAGACTCACAACTTTACAGTTTGTCAGTTATAGATGATGTGTAACACATCAACAAACACCATCAAAGGCATTTGGTAAAAAGTCCATCTTTCTAACTCATAAAGTTTGTTGTGTTTCTATATTCAATTGATGGTGGCAGTGCAATAACAGATTTGGGAACAAATAGCGTATGGGTTCCTGGGGTGGATTTCACAAAGAGTTAAGACTAGTCTTATCTCGAGGTAGGGTGAGTTATTTGTCCTATTTGGGACTAAATAACCTTAAGTTTTTAATATCTCCTAGGACTAGTCCTAAGTCTTTGTGAAGTCGACCCCTGGGCCTAATTTCATGAAATACAAGATTTTCAGTCTAAACAGTTGACTCACAGCACACCTTTTTCCATTCTTATGAAACAGCAAATTGCATACACAGGTATTATTAATTTTGGTTTTGTTAGCACCACTGATACAAGCACCGTATACTCAGTACTTACGGGAGTCCTGTGAAAAAAATCACAGGCGTATTACTTGTGTGGAAAGTTTTTCCTAAATTCAAGAATGAATGAATGACTAAAGCCTAGTGCTTTCAAGTCGATATTTTGTTTCCATTGGGGGAAAGCAGTATTTGAAAAGTTCCTTTAAGGGCGTCTGAGGAAGGTAACAATACCAGTCAAAAGTGCAGTCAGCTTTTAGCCCCAAGTGTAATTCATCCATTGAAGTGGATGATAATAGACAGGGTCGTTTGTGCACATGTATATAAACAGGGTAGCTTTAATGAAATGGTAAAAAAATATACACATATTTGATTCAATTCAATACGTTTATTCCATACTCTTGTTGAAAAAAAGTTGTGAGAATTAAACAGGACATAGAAATGTATTTAGTATTGAAATTAGTATTTGCCAACAAAACAGAACATTATTTTGTTTGAGAATGGATTTTAAAACAAACGCATTAACATTAAAAGCAGCAGAATACATGTACATATTACAATATACTGCCAACCCCCAGTCATGGTTGCTCTCAAAAGAAATTGTTTTAAATTGATTTATTATCGATACCCAACAGCAGATAACTGGTATCATTAAAAACAAATACAACTATGTCATGGTAACCTGCCACGTTTAATCTGATGTTTGAAATTGTTAGACTGGTGCCCACAAATTGTTAATTTTGAAATCCCATATCCACCAAGTGCTTGCTTAATACTTCATCAACATATTACTGTAGCGCCACTCTATTTCCTTAGCACACCCCCTTAGCACCACTTAAGTGTCAACTCGTGTTATTATGAAAGTCGCTGTACTCCAGTGTACTACAGAGCATTTTCCCTGGGGGGGGGGGGGGATTGGTAGCTAGAGGATGACTGGGTGACATACATGAGGTCGTGGCATGACACCAAGTTGTTTCTATAACCTGGATACACTTTGGCTACATGCAGCGTTTTAAAATTGTTGTTTTAAAAACGAGAGACTAATTGGCAAAAAAAGAAACAGTATGTTTTGGTTTTTTTTGGACGCTGGAATGCCTGTGGTTGGGTTTTATGTGTACGTGCAGAAACTTTGGTACCAACTTCCAAGTGAAAAGCTTACATTTCTGTTTTAATGAGAGACTAATTGGCAGACATAGCAAAAGGGGAACAGTTTTAGTTTTTTTTTTTTTTGAGGGACTAGAAGCTAAATCCCAAGACTACAGTTTTTTCCAGTTGTAGAATGCCTTGGGGATGAGTTGAATGTTTACGTGTAGCGACAGTTACACCAACGTCACGCCAACTTCAAGTGAAAGGCTTATATTCACTTCACCATGAAGCACCATGTACTTCTTCATATATTGCAATATTATTGCGTGGTATGATTGACAGCGTTCGTACTTGTGCTCGAAGGATCAGCGCTGATTGCGTGTAAAGAAATGCAAAGTGCAAGGGCTTTTCATGTGTGTAATTATTTTACAAACCAGTGAATTCCCCTATTATGCACGCAGCAAGGATTGTGTTGTTCTTATAACTTTTTGTTGTGTGCGGTTCTTGCCAAGTATGTTTGTTTGCTTAGAGTTAAGTCTCCATAATAAATCCACAAGGACAATATTTTCTTGGAAGAACCGGACAAAGGAGTTTTTCGATTGGGTTTTTTAATTTTGTCCCAGTTTGTTGCTCCCTTATAAACCAACCAGTAAGGGAAGTTGTTGCACTTGTAGGCATGATGTTCTGCCTACAGTAAGTACTTTAAGTCTCATTTTATTTTTGTTTTGCCAGGAATATTTTGTTCTTTAGAGAACTGTCTTGCTACATATTCTATTACATACCCAGTGGAGTAGATTTATGGGTTTCGGGAGACTTCTCAGTTCTGAAAAGAACTGTCCTGCTTTTTAACTACTAACCGTACCTGGGCAGAACGTACAACATCTGCTGTAGCTTGTAGAGGATCGTTATTAACTTCACTTTAATTGGTCTCATTATTTCGACTAGCTTGCTCTAGTCACCATCAGCAGACTCAATATTTTGATTGCTGTTAACTTTGTTGAGGCAAAATCACTCCTGCACCAGCCACACAACCATGGAGAAGTGGGCGGTGGTTGCGTCAATGGGCTGCAGCCTATGACGATGTTAACTTTCAAATATACTTTACCTTTAAAGGGGACACGTCCCAGTTTGAACAAGTGACAATCTTTGACCTGAAGGAATAATTTATTCCAATACCATGTGGATGTGATAGCTTTCCTTGGTCGATTGCCAAGTTAGAGCATAGAGTAAAGTCCTTACTCTATGGTTAGAGCCTAGTATGCCATGGATCATAAAACATTGTGCATCACTCATGTCCCTTGGGTGCAGTTGGGTTAAAAAAGAACCCATGGCCCATGGGTTTTAAAGGCACATGGACACCTGTGGTAATTGTGAAAGACCAGTGTTTTCACTTGGTTGTATCTCAGGACATGCATTAAGTAACAAACCTGTGAAAACTTGGACTCAATTGGTAATCAAAGTTGTGTGTGCTTTTAGATGCCTAATAAAAGGCTTCAGGCCTGAAGCCTTTTAAATATTTGAATGAGAAACTACCTCTTTCTCAAAAACTATGTTACTTCAGAGTGAGCCGTTTCTCACAAGGTTTTATACTATCAATAGCTCTCCATTGCTCGTTACCAAGTAAGTTTTTATGCGAAGAATTGTTTTGAGTAACTACCAATAGTGTCCACTGACTTTAAAAGCCATTATACACTTTCGGAACAGAAGAAAAAACAGATTTACAATTAACTTACAGGGTTTACAGAAGGTAATGGTAAAAGACTTCTCTTAAAATTATTATTCCATGAAATGCTTTACTTTTTGAGAAAACATTAAAACAATTATCAATTCTCGACATCGAGAATTACGGATTAATAGTATCATGTCATGACACAGCGAAACGTGCGGAAACAAGGGTGGGTTTTCCCGTTATTTTCTCCCGACTCCTTGGACCGATTGAGCCTAAATTATCACAGGTTTGTTATTTTATATTTAAGTTGAGATACACGATTTATATATAAGTTGTGATACACGAAGTGTGGGCCTTGGACGATAATGTTTACCGAAAGTGTTCTCTGGCTTTAAAGAGTTTGTTCGAAGACTGGCTCCTTTATAAATATTTCTTCAGTTGGTATGGAACAAACCCAATCAAACTGTACATGCGCAGTGTGCATGTACTTTTGTAGTGAATCTTTTTGGATGTTTACATTGGCTCAAGTCTGCACTTTACCCCTGTAGGCCGATAAACCAAGTCTAATTTAGGGTCAATGTCATATCGGAATTAACTCCTTACTATTACTAGAGAAAGGTTTTAAGATAACAAACTTCAAAGCTTCACCGATTACCCACAGGAGAAAATTGCCAATTAGCTTCAGCGAGCTTACTCAGAGCTCCATGCTCAGCTGAAGGGGAACAAATTACATCAAATGTTTTGACTTGTTATTAGAGCTGACATGTTGTCGTTTCTGATTAAATGTACTGGTTCAAACTGTCGTGTGTATTCTGTTGTAACTACACTAGAATTTTATGGGGCCAGAGCCTTTGCAGCAGCAGCAGAATTATGGAATAGTCTTCCGGACACCATAAAACAAGCTCAAACAGTGAATTTATTTAAGACAAAGTTAAAAACACATTTATTTTTACAATAGCTTTCGGTACTTCTTTCCGTATCAACTAAGTTTTGCACTTCTCTGTGATTGTGATGATGCGCTCTACAAAAATGGTTCATTATTATTAGAAGGAATGCAAAATGTGTTCATGCATTTTAAACTCCGTTCTTCAAAACGAGACTGTCGAAATTAATTTGGAAGTAGAAATGAGCAGGATACCAGTCACAAAGTATGTATGTGTGTGACATGATAGTTAGGCAGGTATACTGTACTACAGCTAGGCACAATAAAACTTTTTCTTTCATGTATATTGTGGCCTTCCATTTATCACTTGAGCAACACCAATGACATGGATTGGTCTTCCGCGTATTAAATCTGTCAGTGCCTGTTTTGTTTTTAAAAAAAACATTTATAAAAAAATTGTGTAGGCAAAATTTAAAAAAGTCTGTTTTGATACATTAAAGGCAGTGGACACTATTGGTAATTACTCAAAATAATTATTAGCATAAAACCTTTCTTGGCGACAAGTAATGGGGAGAGGTTGGTGGTATAAAACATTGTGAGAAACAGCTCCCTCTGAAGTGCCATAGTTTGGGAGAAAGAAGTAATTTTCCACGAATTTGATTTCGAGACTTCAAGTTTAGAACTTGAGGTCTCGAAATCAACCATCTAAACGCACACAACTTCGTGTGACAAGGGTGTTTTTTCTTTCATTATTATCTCGCAACTTTCACAGGTTTGTTATTCTATGCATATGTTGAGACACACCAACTGTGAAGGCTAGTCTTTGACAATTACCAATAGTGTCCACTGCCTTTAAACAAAAGTATCTTGCTGATTTGTGTTGCATTGGTACATCCCATTGTATTTCTTGACTTGAGTGATATGATGCCCTCTCCTACCCGTGATAACACGCTGTACATGTTCCATTGATGACACTTTTTAAAGTACATGAATTAGCTCGATAGTATAAGATAATGGCACTTTTGGAATACCTAAAATAGATTGTACTACGACGACCTTGGCACTGAAAGAATTTAATTGTGTGCCCTCAGAATAGTACAACCAGTGGATATATCAAATTGATTAAAGGGTGACGCAAGTGTGAACATTGAACAGGTTCCTCCTGCAGGACTTATAGCTTCCTCCTAGGTGTATGTGTTTATGTAACCTTGGATTGATATATGGGTCCAATTTCATAGAGCTGCTTATAATTAGCACAACAATTTACTTAGCATGAAATTTCTTCCTTGATAAAAACAAGATTACTAACCAAATTTCCATTTGTTGCTTATTGCTATTTACTGGTACTCAGCTGTTGTTTGCTTATCATGGAAATCACTAGGAAATTTGGTTGGTAATCCTGTTTTTATCGAGGAAGAAATTTCATGCTAAGCAAATTTTTGTGCTTAGCAGCTCTATGAAATTGAGCTTTAGAAACTGGAAGGTCAATTTACCCATGTCCTTGATCCTTTCTTGAATACTCTGGCTGGACATTTCCCAAATGCCATAGGAAAGATATTGCTCAGATTTTGTTCTCCTGGTGCAATGGATAGTTTTGTAAATTTATGAGGATTGACTCTGTTTATGGTTTCACATCTGGGTCTAATTTCATAGAGCTCTGCTTAGGCACAAAATATTTCTTAACAATATTTTGCTCAAAAGCAGAAATGAGTAGTATTCCAGTCACAATTAATTGCACTGCACATGACATGGTATTTTGGCTATAATTGTTTAAGGCTTAGGTATCTTTTGTGCTTCAAAGCAGCTATACAATTGGGCCCTGTTAAAATGTCACCTTATTTTCATTAAAAATACTCTAAATAGATATAAAATCAAAAAGAATATTCTAAAAAATATTTGCCTTACTAAAAAAATATATATATATCAAATTAAAAATACTCTTAAGATATTAGTGATTTTTTTCTTCCCCACACAGCACATAAATGTTTTGAGATTGGTTGTATTGCGTACAACACCAACGATCACTCACTCTAAGCTATGAATGTCAAGTAACTTATTTTCCTTCTACATATTGACTTTCCCAAAAAGAAAAATTAATCAACTTCAAAATATTCTCAAAATATTAGTGGAAATGTTTTATATATTTCCTACACAGCACACAACGCCAACAATTACTTCAACTCTAAGCTAGCTGTGGATGACAAGTAATCCTTCTAGATATTCTTTTCTAGAAAGAGAAATTAATCAACTTCAAAATATTCTCAAGACATTGGTGTAAATTGATATTTGTTTGTAATTATCCTACACAGCGCATGAATGTTTTGAGATTGGTCGTATTGCGTACAACGCCAATGATTATTTCCACTCCAAGCTTTGGATGACAGAAGCCTTAGATAAAGTGAACAGTGAGGGGGATGAGACCACAGTGGATAAAACGGATGTGCTGGATTACCTCTCCTTCGTGCTCTACATGGTATGTACATACATGTATACAGAAACATTTTAAGTTAAAGACACTGGACACTATTGGTAATTGTGAAAGACCAGTCTTCTCACTTGGTGTATCTCAACATATAGATAAAATAACAAACCTGTGTAAGTTTGAGCTCAATTGGTCGTTGAAGTTGCGAGATAATTATGAAAGAAAAACACCTGTGTCACACGAAGTTGTGTGCTTTCAGATGCTTGATTTCGAGACCCCCAAATCTAATTCTGAGGTCTCGAAATCAAGTTCGTGGAAAGAAACTTCTTCCTCAAAAACAACGTTACTTCAGAGGGAGTTGTTTCTCACAATGCTTTATACTATCAACAGCTCCCCATTACTTACTCGTTACCAAGTAAGGTTTTATATATATGCCAATAATTATTTTGAGTAATTACCAATAGTGTCCACTGCCTTTAAAGATAGGGTCTTAGATTGGTTTTTGTCAACATGATAAAGCCTGGGTCATACTTTCTGCGAGTGCAAATGCGATACGAATTTTGACGTCACAAATTCACAACAAATAATTCACATCAGTTGACTGGCGCTCAACTCCTACGGATCATTCCCTGCGAAAACAGCTCTGTGACGTCAAAATTCATTTTGCATTGGCAGGGAGTATGAACCGGGCTTAATACTGATTTAGTTGCAAAGTTAGAATAAAATACAATATAAGTTTTAGCTGAATACTGTGTCTACTTACTTAGAATCTATCAGAGTATTTCCTCAAGAAACTGATAACTTCCAAATCTTTGGAACAATCTCCCACCTTGCATTAGACAGTCTGCTTCACTTAAAGTATTTTAAATCTAAGTTAAAAGCCCATTTTCTTACTTCACCCATTTAATTCATTCTTGCTCTGTTTGTATATTTGTTTTTTCGTATTTTCTCAGCATTTTTTTTATTCCTTGTAACGCACAGTAAAGTATATTTAAATAGGTCACTGCACAATATAAACGTCCGTATTATTATTATTATATAGGTTTTAAGATACAGTTTCTCAAACTTTTTGTTGTCTATTGAATTTGCCAGAGTGGTGATATGAAGCAGGCCCTGGAGTACACAGATGCACTGTTGAAACTTGGTAGGTTGGGTAGTCATCCACAAAGAATGGCTTGTATGCAAACAACAAATCAGAATTTGTTTAAATACGTTTGGGTTAAATGAAGACAAAATTCACAAGAACCTGTGACTTAAAAAAAAAAAAAAAAAAAAAGGCCGTTGCCACCTACTCCTAGGGCTGAAACAGGGTTACCCCTTTTACAGTCCATACGGATGTAGGCTTGCGTATCATCAGTCTGAAGCCTGGTCGGTAGAGCAAAAAGCACTACCTCCCCAATTTTACGTAGCAAGCGTCACGACGGGGATTTTAACCCACAATCTGCTGATCAAACATCAGAGCTAGAATCCGGTGCTCTTAAGCACTCGTCCATGACACGCCACTTCCAGATTAAAGTGCGAGGTGCTCTAGCAACTGAGCTATCTATGTTTGTCTCCCTAATTTGTGAACATTGTTGGTACATTTGTCATGTAGGCGGTGCCAGTCAGAAGACAGACAACGTGTAAACTAGAGACCTAAAGTAAAATCACATCCATGTTAACAAAAATAGCAAATTCCAGTCATGTGAAAGCTATCCTTGTTAAATAATATCCAAGGACCCTTGTTGTTTTCAGAGGTGTAAAACTAGCAATCCATTATAAAATCACCACAATATGTAGTGAGAAACGATTACTGTGCCATAATCCAGCACTCTTGCTTTTGTGAATCATCATTATTCTCATGCACAGAACATGTCATTTGTAAAAGAAAGTGTTTAGTGAATGAATAATCTTGACCTTTACCCCCCGACCCTTGACCTTACAGATCCAAACCATGAGCGCGGCAACAGTAACAAGAAGTACTTTGACTACCACTTGTCTCAGAAGAAGAAACGAGGAGAGTTCAAAGATGGTGAAGAGGATGACGATGAAGAAGAAGGATGGGTCGAAGACACTCCCAAGACCGAGGAAGAATTGAAACCAAACTCTTCACCGGAGAGAATAACCTACGAGGCACTTTGCAGAGGCGACCCCGGCGCTGAAAAGGTAAGAAATCAAAAGCCGACGAGAGGGGCACTAAGGGCGGGCTGTACTAAGGGTGGCGTTTACTATTAAGGGTGGGGCGTTTAACCAGTTTACAGTAGAAGAGGGATGGGTTGAAGACACTTCCAAGGCGGAAGAAGAAATAGGACCAAACTCTTCACCAGAGAGAATAACCTACGAGGCGCTTTGCAGAGGGGACCCCAGTGCTGAAGGTAAGAACTCAAAAGCTGACGAGAGGCGCACTTAGGGTGGGGTGTATACTAAGAGTGGGGTTTACTAAGGGTGGGGCGCTTAACCAGTTAACAGTAGAAGAGGGATGGGTTGAAGACACTCCCAAGACGAAAGAAGAAATCAAACCAAACTCTTCACCAGAGAGAATAACCTATTATGAGGCGCTATTATAATAATATTAACACAGCATTTGTAAGGCACAGCTTCTCTGTCCAACATTCAAAGGCGCCGGTCCAGGTCAATCAAAGAATTATCAGATATGTTCAAATGCCATTCTGGTATAAACGCCTCAAATACATGCCCGCTATTTTTCTCTCTTTTGCAGGCTCCAAGGAATCGTCGCATCCTGAAGTGTCGTTACAATAACTACAATAACCCACGCCTGCTGCTCCGCCCGGCCAAGGAGGAAGTAGTCTTCGATCACCCACGTCTCATCATCTATCATGACATCCTATCAGATTATGAAATCAAAAAAGTTAAAGCGCTTGCAGCCCCTAGAGTGAGTAAAAGTAATTTTTGTTCACTTAGCAAATTTCCAGTGTTGGCAACTGAAAAATCTTCACAAGCGTCACATTTTGTCATGCATCCAATTCTTCCCTTGAAGGGCTTGATGAAAGTATTCTTTACATTTTATGTACATAAAATGAGTCATGTTAATTTGTTTTGTTTTTGTTGTTTTTTCTTCACAAAATATGCTGCAAACTGCCTTTTCTACCATTGTCCCCCCTCCATCCTCGAAGGCTTTGTCAGTTGCATGCTATGGCCAGATTGTTGAAAATATCTGGGCCTATTTTCATAAAGTTGTTTAGCAGAATTTTTTCTTTTTTTGCCAAGCCCAAAATGAGTGGGGCACGAATTGCAAACTTTATGGATTTTCGGCTGGTAACCAGTTTCTGTTTAAGCAGGGTTTTTCTAAGCTTAGCAAGTTCTTGTGGCGTTAGGCCCTGTTCTTTAAGGATGTGGCTTCAGCCAGCAGCCATAGCCGTAGCAAAGTCACTTGATTTGGATACAGCTTCAAACCAACGTCAACAACTTTTCCCTATTTTCATTTTGTATGTTAACTACAGCTAAACCGAGCCACTATTCAGAATTCTGTCACTGGTAAACTTGAGTACGCCGACTACCGCATCAGTAAGAGTGCATGGCTGAGGGAGGAACTAGACCCTGTGGTTTCTGTGATCAGGCAAAGGGTATCAGACTACTCTGGATTGGAACTCAAAACAGCAGAAGAATTACAGGTCAGGACACCAGATTAGCTGCCTTGTTTTGATATATCTACAAATTGTTTTTTTACCCATATACACCGATGTGTATTAGTCAATGTATACTCAGTACTTTCCCGAGTTCTGTGAAAATAAACTACAGGCAAACCACTCTGGTGGGATTCAAACCATGACCTTTGCATTGCTAGAGCAAGGCCAAATTTTATGGCTCTGCTTACCGCCGAAATCTGCGCTTACGATCTCGATTCCCCGCTTACGTGCAAGCGCCGAATTTATGCGCTGGCCTTGTATGAGTAGAATGCCTAGTAACGCAGAGTACGCACCCGCAGCAGCCAAAAGTTGCCGCTAACCCGTGAAAAACGCTTTCCGTACGCACAGAATTCCCTGCTTCCATAAGCGACGATTCTGTGCTTACGGTAAGCAGAGCCATGAAATTGGGCCCAGATGTCTTACCACTAGACCACCGAGCTAGCCCGGCGGCTAGAGGCAGTTTGAATCCTAAGTTTTGGCAGTATAGACCGCAAGGATTTTAAGAGATGCTAGTTTTGCATCGGGGATAAAGAATATATCAATGCAAAACTTACATCTATTAAAGTGTCTTCTAACCTTTTGTAGATCAAGTTTTTAGCCGTGACATGAATCACTACTCACTGTGAATGAAGATGTATGTAATATAATTTACCTGTAGAAAATCACAGAGCAATGTTTTCAGGTGAGCTGCATAAATCCGTTGTACATGCTAAAATAAATTTCGTCTCTCAAAACTAATTTAGTTTTGTGTGAAATCAAAACTAATTTTGTTTTGTGTGAAATTGTTTGACTCATTTCTCAAAAACTACGGCACCTCAGCAGGTAATATTTTAAGGGAAGCTTTCTACTAACATTATCTTCAAACGGTGTAAGTTTAATGGAAATCTGTGGATTTTTGTGTTTTGTTTTGTACCCAGACCCTTTAAGAGCTAAATATTTCTCTAATTGTTTTCACTAACAGGTTGTAAACTACGGTATTGGGGGTCACTATGAGCCACATTTTGACTTTGCAAGGGTGAGTTTCAACCTTTTTTTTCTTGTTTAGAATGATTTAAAAACAGAGGCATGCTTAAAAATAGATTGTGCATGCCGTATAACCATTAACCAGAATCTCTAATAATAATAATAATAAGACTTGTAATGCGCACATATCCACCCTGCTGGGTGTTCAAGGTGCAGTAAAACCAAAAACAAAACAAAAACAAAACACAACACAAAGAAAAACAGACACAACAAAGTTAGTCATTGAAAACCTGTGACATAAGATAAGTTTTGAGAAGAGACTTGAATTTTGCGGTGCAAACACAAGATCGAAGTTTAAGTGGTAGAGAGTTCCAGATCTCTATCCAAACGCAACTTGGATCTTTCCTGTAAAAGAATTGTTTGCATTCTTTTAATGTCTATGAAGAAGGCGTTTAAGTTGCACTGTGAGGAACTTTTAAACGAATCATAACACAGCATTTGTTTGTACACTGCTAGAAATATTCTATTCTTTGAATAAGAAACAAACTCAGAAAGAGACGAGCATTCTTGTGTAACTCTCTCTCTCTAGAAAAAATGTCTAATGATTGACGCAACAAATGTTTGCTTGAAATCAGATTTTGTTTCCTCTCATTTCAAGAATACCTTTTTTTAGCAGTGTATGTATTTGACAAAAAAAATGTTTTGCAAGAAAAGTGATACAATTATTTTTTTTATTTTTTTTTTTTCCCACTGATAAATTCTGGATAATTTTTGAATATCTTTACTTGAAATACTTCAAACTCTTTAGAATTATGACACTGTCATTCATTTTGCGAATGAAAGGCAGTTTAATCGTTTGATAAATACAAGGTGAACAAATTAATTGAACAATATAAAAAGTCCATCCCTTGAAATTAAGCCTGTTAGTGTTAACATTATTATGGCATTTCACTTAAAAAACTCACACTCCAAAGGACTTACTGTAAAAACTTCTTCCCTAAAAAAAGGTATGACTCGAGACATTTTTCCTTCAATCAGCATCTTGTGCATGCCCATTTTTCCTATTTTTGCACCAAGCATTACACTGTAGCTGCCATGATGCACACATTTTCCTTTGTAGTGTATCTTCCAGGTTTACATTCTTGTAGAGCAGGTGTCAATCCTTTTTAGTACAGTCATTTATTATTTTCTCCAAAATAATTTGTTTTTAACACCATGAGTGTGAACACTAAAAATCTCCATATATTTGAAACAAAATCAGACATAATTTTTCATGATGAAAACCATATCAATCCATATTCAGAATAACTTCTAGTTTTAGTCCTGCATTTGAGATGAATTTCATGAAAAGAACCATTTTGGTTTCATCTTCGTTGATCACTCATTTATTCTTAATCTAGGCAATTCCAAATCATTCATATTCACAGATTCATTCAGAAATTAATATCCATCCTTGATTTATCCAATTTTAGCAGAATTTTCTAAGAAATAAGAAGCTGTGATTTCAGTGTCTTCAAAGCAGCAATGTATACGTACTGTTCCCAAATTCACACTGTTTAACTGAAGAATGAAATTCTGTTATTTATTTTCTTTATAATTAAATGATCTTAATTTGTTTTTAACTTATTCTCTTACTACACTGTTTAATTTTCTCAGAAAGAAGGTACAACACTGGTTTCTTATCAAAACTTTTAACATTCATGAGTGTATTTATTTTTTATTGGGAGTACTAACGGCCTGCTACAAGGCTCATCCAAGGCACCCAACTTATGAACCGAAATCTATCTTATGTTGGTAAAATATTGTTCTGCTCTCTGCAGGGAAACACAAATAATTCAAAGTACACTTCCTGCCATGTTTTTCAGAAAAAAATTAAGGCAAAAAATAAAATAAAAATTAAGGCAAAAAAGACAGAGCTGGCAACTCTCCCTTCGATTCTGCAGAAACTTTCCTGAAAATAAACCAATATTTACATGTCCTGACAAACCATTTAAAAAAATTTCCTTGATTGTAAAAACTGTTTACCCTGTTATGTTAAATGTAAATACCTCCCTGATTGCAAGATGCAAATAATGGCAGCTCTAAGTCTGGTTTCCATGTTTTGTTTGCCATTCCATGAGAAAGATGCCATTTAACGAATTTGAGGCCAGAAAAGTCCATTAGAATCTACACCACATGGTTCAGCCCTTGTTATATGTGGTCATTTTTTTCAATGGACCAAATTATTTGCCTGACACAGCGATAACAGAAAATTCTATTGGAATTAGAATTTTTATTTGGAAAGAGTTCAATGGGGATTTCAGTTTGTCAAGTGCTGAGTAATTGCACTGGTAAAGGGAAGGCTTTATTTGATTCTCATGGAAGCTTTCTGATTCTTTTTAAAATTAAAAACATTCCCTAAAACCACTGTTGTACCTTCTTATAATTGACTTTAATTGATACCTTGATGTTTTTTAACCATTTCCTTGTTATCCTTCTCTTTGCTCCAACGCTAGTCTTATTTACCACGCTTCCTTGCCATGTTTGCTCTTCCCCTCGTTTCCTGCATTTCTATGAAGCCAAACTTTGCACGAGACTCTGCAGAAAACTGGCCCCGCCCGCCTGGCCCCGCCCGCCCACACCTTTTTGTTTTGCAACCCCGTGATTGGTTGATGCTTTGTTGCATATGTAAATGTATGTGTTGTTAATTTACATTTTGTTAGATAAGCACTTACAAAATATGCTTTAAATGAACATAACAGAATTGGTTTTTGCTAACAAAACAGTTGCTGTCTGTGTTAAAGCACTTTATGTCATTCACCATGTCATAAACTGACAAACCTGTAGAAGTTTGAGATCGATTGGCCATCTGGGTCACAAGAAAATAGTGAAAAATCAATTACACATTTTGCATGACATCAGTTTAAAAAAAAAATGAATCAAACGCTCACTTAGCGATAAACTCAAAAAATGGGAAATGAGTTTCATTTATTTTCATCAAAAAGACATTTCAGTTAGAAATGTTTCAAGGGATAATTTCTACTATCATCATCATTAGACCGTGTAATTTTTGTGTAAATCTGTGATCTTTGACAAGTTTTTTTCTAACCAATTCTGTAATGTTCCTTTAACTGTCTTATGTTTTGCACTGTACATGTTTTTTATTCTACTATTATAATTTTTTTTTTGTAAGGTAGAAATGCATTTGATTATTTCAAGCAGAGCTTTATTCTTTACATTTTTGTTCACCCTTACAGCAATTTATTTTCAATTTCGAAAAAAAAAAAAAATCTTTCCTGGAAACTTTTAGCAGAGTGAAAAGGAAGCCTTTTTTATTTATGTTACCAAAGTGCATACTAACTTGTAGCTTATTATGCTCTACAGAATGCAAGACCTGCTCAAATGCTGCTGATTTAGTTTTTTTGTTGGTTTTTTTACTTTTTGTTATTACTTTTTCTAAAAATGAATGATGAAGCTTTAAAAAAATACCACGTTTTTGCAAAATCTTTGGCTGTCTTCCATACCTAAAAAGGCTGATTCCAAATGGTGGTCTGTAAAGCGTTAATGCCCATTCATCCATAGATTTTAGCACAGACAGAAATTCCTGGCGCAATCTGTGAGTCAAACGTTTTTCACTACTTGATTTAGAGCTTGTAAATGAAAAACTGGCTATTCTAAGCATTTATACAATTTATTTTGGGATGTGAAATATCAGACATTTAAGTGACTTTTTGTTTCAGGGTCTGTCTAGTGAAAAATAAAAGATTTTTTTCCAAGAGAAAAAAACTCTTTGATAGTTCTTAGTAGGCCAATAGCTTTTCAGGCAGCTCCAATAAAGCTGTAACTTCAGAAGTTGCTTAAATTTAGGAATGCCACCATTTTAATATACCTCCCTTGAATCTAGATCCTAAATAAAGTTTAAATCTTTTCCTCAGCAATTTTTTTTATAAAACTTTCATGACTTGAAATTAGAAAAACAAAATGTACATTTTAGCAATATTAATCTTGAGATATATTGAAATACCAATGTACACCGACTGAATATTTAGTATACATGTAGATTTTTTTTTTTAGCAAGTTAAAACGTTTTCCCCAGACCAGCATCTATTGTTCTGTGTTGTCTTCTAATTTTTCACTTTCAGAGACCCAATGCCTATGAAGAAGGTAATAGAATAGCCACTATGTTGTTCTATGTAAGTAAAAAACAACAGCCGCTATGGTAGTATAGTCCCCCTGCATGTAAACCGCGTCCTGATTGGTCAAACCAGCAGGGGAAGAGCAAACAAACCAAGGAAGAGTGGCTTTGATTGGCCGAGGTCTGGACATGAGGTGTGTCCGTTTTTGTGTTGGGGATTTATTGTGTGTGCTCAAAGCCAGCCGTGTAATTCACGCGTTTTTTTTTTTAGGATATAATGCAACTTACAATTTCATCGTGTTTATAAGCTCATTCATTATTTATTTTTTTTGCAAAAAAACAAACAAAAGTCATGTTCATGTATTAATGGTGTTTAACTTTGCAGACCACTAACATTCAGCCATTATTAATCCATTGTTTGCTGGAATTCGCTCATGAAGGTTCTTGCCATTTTCATGATATTACATTTTTTATTTTCATTTTTTTTTTTTAAGTTCAAGTAGTTGACTTTCCATAGGTACATTTCTCAAAAGGTCCTAAACTAGGTTTTTATGAATGAGGTAGAAAAAAACCAGTACATTTCATAAGTCGCATCCCCTTTATGTGATCCCTGTCACTGCCGGCTTCCCAGGTTGAATCATAAACTTTGGTACGATCCATGGCTGCACTGCAGTTACATGTTTCTGATGACTGGCAACCCTAGAAGATATATGTTGAAAAAATAGGGAGACCGCCAACATTACTGCCAGTTTTCTCTATGGGAGACTTTCCAACGCTAGGTGGCAGCAGACTTACCGGGTAAATTTCCATTGTTTACATAGTTCTGAACGTGCGCACAATTCTGAGAACAATTGCTTTAAGTCTGCTGCCACCTATCATCACAGAAAGTCTCCTATTGGTAGAGCATCGGCACGTTAATCCGGATGTCACTGGTTCGATGCCCCACTCTGGTCACATTTTCTCTGTTCAACACAAAAGTTGTTCATGTTACTATCTGTATCTGCATCTTGGATCTTCTTTCTATGCAGCTTCCTCCTTTTTTCCTCCAAAGAAAGTGGCCACTTGTTATCTCATCTCACTTATTTTTTTTTTCAATTGACATCTCCAAAGCTTTCTGGACATTTCTTTGTCAGGTCCTTTTTGTTTGTTCCTTTAACTTTATTATTTTTTCTTCTAAACCACATAATTCAGTTGACAGCTCAAAAATCATTTGGTTTTGTTGATCAAAATAATTACTTAACAGAATTACATAAAAGAACAGAGAATATAATACCTGTACAGTGAATTTAATCTTGTTTACTTTCTGACGGCAAACATGATGATGACTCCTTCTTGAGGCTTCCGACTTAACCCTCACGATTTTTTTTTGAAATGTTACTCAAAAGAGTCGCTTTTAAGGGCGGGGCACACACAGAATCCTTGATACAAAATGGACACCCATGTTCCACAACCCTCACACAGCCAATCAGAATCCCACAATCTATTTTATTTTCTTCAAAAGTTACCCAAGAGGTGAATTCCCTCAAGGGTCCGTGTTGTGTCCACAGTAATGACATTATGTGTTGTCCCTCTTTGCTCTTCCCAATTTTTTATATTATATATAACTTCCATACAAAACCGACGACGTTGTGGTGGTACAGAAAGAAGAAACAAACGCGTTTAAAGAGCTGGGAACCGGCAATCGTATTGCCACGATGCTGTTCTACGTAAGTATTATCGGGTAGTTCGCAGGTTACCCACCCCCTGGATTTATGGAGGGAGGCACCTCAATTTAAATACCCTTATATTTGACATTATGGGTGCGTTCGATTAGCTTCCCAAGGTCGACCCCGGTCTGCCCCCGGTATGTTTGAATAGCTTTGACGTCATTCCAGGGGCTCACCCGGGTCAGCCCACAGTGCCCTGCTTGTGGAGCGGGTTACTTGGGGCTGGCCCGAGGTGCATGACGTCACCACTAGAGGGTGAGTGATCGTTCGATTAGCTCTTGTCAGGGGCTCACCTGAGTGAGCACCGGGGTCGACATGGGGAAGCTTAAAGAACTCACCCAAAGTAAGATAATGCAAGTTCTTTTCGGAACTGAGAAGCCTCCAGGACTCTAAAAATCTACTCTGTGGTAGTAGAATATAAAGCAAGACAGTTCTCTAAAGAACAAAATCTACCTGGCAAGAGACACACACATGGTGTTCCCGCAAACCAAATATTATGCAAGATACCATACATGTGAGAGGAGAGTGAACACCTTACATGGTTCATTTTTCATCTGGAAGGGTTTGCAACATACCATACAATTCTCTGTCCTAGTAAGACTGTGCTTTCATCATTTTTTTTAAAGTATTTTTCCTGATGCCAATCGGCTTCAGAGTCTTCACAAAATCGACCAAGATATGAAAAACCGTATATTATTTCTGATAAACCCCCCCCCCCCCCAAAAAAAAAAATAGATGTTTTATTGGTTCTTCATTGTGGAATACATTTTACATAAACTATGTATATGATTTTATATCATATTTTACTAGTATCTTCATTTGGAAAAAGTGTAATGTATTTTTCATATAAAGCTTGTTAAAAATACATTTATATCAACAAGTTTTTTTCGAGGAGTAAAGGTGAGGCATGTGTGGACCATAAGGTGGTCTCACAAGTGAAGCAACATGATACTGACCCACCCAAAAAATGCTTAGCAGAAACTGATTACCAGCCAGAAGTCCATAAAGATTACATTAGTATGGCTGGTGCCGCACCCATTTTGTGCTTAGCATTGAAGTTTGCTAAGCAGTGTTTTCTGCTTAAAGACACTGGACACTATTGGTAATTGTCAAAGACCAGTCTTCTCACTTGGTGTATCTCAACGTACGCATACAAAAAACAAGCCTGTGAAAATTTGACACCTGCTTGTAAAAATTGCCTTGTGTAGGCCCTAAGAGCTTGGTATTTTTGTGTAATCGTTTTTATTTTCACATTTAATGTTTTATTACTAGATGTCAGACGTACCTGCAGGCGGAGCTACAGTGTTTCCTATGGTCGGAGCAAGAATATTGCCAAGAAAGGTACATTTCAGTAGTCGTTAAACGTGTTAAATAAGGCATGATATTCTTCTTACAATTTTGCTTATTTTTTGTTGGAGTCACAGGAATTGCGCTATAAGAGTTGATGTTACTATTATTATTATTATTATTATTATTATTATTATTATTGACCCAATACACCTGACGTCATCATCAGAATAATCTTGGATGCGCCATTTTGGTGGTCACAACGTGTGTTACATCAGTCGCCACGTGTGACGCGCGTGCAAGGGGTCAATACAAATACTTTTCTTTACTACGTCCCTTTTGATTGTCTTGTGTTTGTCTGTATTTTTTACATGTTCTTACATTTTACCATTGTTCCAGTGAGTTGCATGCATGTAATCTTTTATTCCAAAACTGCTCATAATAAAGTTGTTATGAAGGGTTTAATAAATTTTGTACTTTTTACTATATTGCCGTTTAATATGTGATTGCTTGTATTTTACATGTAGGCCTACTTATATTTTTACCATTTAAGTGACCCTTTTAGCTGTATATCAATAATTAATATATAAATACAAATAAAACAATAATATGATTTTAAATTTGCATCGGGGATTAAGAGTATTAATTTTTTTTTTTGTACCAATACACCGATGTGTGTCAGCACTGTATACTCGGTACTTTGCCTTTTCACAGGCATATTGCTCGGGTGGGATTCGAACCCACGACCCTTGAAATTCTTGCAAAATGAAACAAATTATTAATGCTGTTTGATTCCTCAGGGTATAGCAGCGTTCTGGTTCAATCTCTTTCCTTCCGGTGACGGTGATTACGACACGAGGCATGCAGCTTGTCCGGTCTTAGCAGGATCCAAGTGGGGTAAGTATAGCGTTACAACAACCCATTGAAGGCAGGCAGGCAGGCCTGGTACTTCATGGAGGCAATTCAAAGACGATTGCCTCCATGCCCCCTTGTCATCGCCTCGGTGCCCTTGAAATGCTCCAGTAGAAATTTACAATTTCCTCATTTGCCCTTTACCGAGGAGAAAATCCCTTGGTGCCCTTGCCCTTTCAAAAACGAAGCATACAGGCCTGGGCAGGGTACACATTTTGTATTACTACTCCAAACATTTAGGACCATAGCAACTGACTTGGTAAAGAGTTCTGGAGAAAACATTAGAAACGACACCCTCTGAAGTAATGTAGTTTTAGAGAAAGAGGAAATTTTTTACAAAAATATTTGAATCTGAAGCCTTGGTAAATTCAGCGACAAATTGATCCCATATTTTCACAAGTTGGTTATTTTAATGCATCTTTTGGGACACACCAGGTGAGGATACCGGTCTTTGCAATTTCCAAAAGTAATAATAATAATATAATGCATTTATAATGCGCCAATTTATCTAGTGTACAATACCCTATTCCGAGGCACAGAACAAGAAACAAAATATAAGAAACAAAATATAAGTAACAAAAGAGAAATATAGAATACAAAACAATTGTTACAAAAACTTTAATTTGGAGCGCATTATTTTGGTCTGACATCAATTTCATTGTTACTCTTTCAGTTTCCAACATCTGGATCCATGAGCACGGGCAGGAGTTCAAGCGTAAATGCGGTATAACACAAGACGTCAAGTATTAGAAGCAGACAACCAGAGTAGAGGGCGCTTTAATGCTTCAGCTTCTTCAGGGTTGTTTTGGGTTTTTTTTTTCCCCTTCAAATATATGATATATTCACCCCAAATTGGAAATATTTTTGTATGCTTTTTTAGTAGTCTCTAGAGACAAACTGCCATTATGACTATGTGAAAATTTGGGATAATCTCGCCAACAAATTAGCCACAACTTCCAGAAAAGCAAGTATTTACTTTGACCTTAAAAAATATGTCCGATTGACTATCCATTTATTGATGAATCACACCCATGAAAATCAGGGCGTAATTTCATGGCTCTGCTTCGCCAAATTCTGCACATTATGATCACCATTCTCTGCTTACTGTGTAAGCGAACAATGCCCAACGTGGAGTATGCAGATGCACAAACAAAGATTCTGTGCTAACCGGTGAAACAGGCTTTATATACGTGTAGCCGCAAAATGTCCTGCTTCCGGACAACAAATAGATAAATGAGTCTTTCTGACCAAAACACAAATAAATATAGACGATGTGACCTGTGACATCTCATGTTTACAAAAGAGCACCAGAGCCTTGACTTCCTGTAGGCACGATTTGTACACAGCCTAATGGAAGAAATCATAAAATCTTATAGTTATTTTATGGAGATTGAACTGTCTAATTCTCATCAACTTTTGATATGATGAAAGGGCAGGGGGCACCTTTCAAAACTTGTCCCGCTTTCACTTTAATAATTCTTTGATTTATGTGGAAATTATGACACCAAATTTCCCATATGACCTGTGCAGTATTGTGCCTGCCAGAATACTCAAAGAATGTACAAGGTCACACTTATTGTAAACAAAGTTCACATGGTCTATACTTATGATATTTACATGGACCTTTGATATCTGTTTGAGTTCTACTGCTATATTTTTTTTCTCAGCAAAAGATTTGTCAGCGATAGTGTTTTTTTTTTTTTTTTTTTTAAATCAAGTCAGTAATTTACAATTCTCTCTCCAAGGCAATAATTTCACTGAAAATTTATGCAGAAAAGAGTTTTGATAATCATTTGCCTTTATATCGATAATCATTCTCATGAGATCTCCATTAATTATTCAGTGATTATTTGATGTTACTTGATAAAATGTATATACATGAAATTTTGCAAATTAACTGCAGACATTTTCTACAGAGCTGTCTTTATCTATGCAAAATCAGATTCCGGTAAATTATGGAGATTAATTATAGCAAGAATTGTGAAATTAATCAAGTATGGTGCTAGAAGTAGAAACACCTGTTAAATACATGTAGATAAGATGCATTTTTCCAAGGCCTGTTATTGTTTTAGTTTTATAGTGTACTTAAACTGGCAGTTTTACGTTTGTCACATTTTGTCCTGTTGGAAAAATTATCGTGTATTTTTTAAAGCTTTTGTTCATTTTGTTAGAGAACTATAAAGTGACATCAGGGTAAAGATGGCGACGATGGCAAATGTTTTTTATAATGATTTGTACACAAATAATATTATTTGTGCTACAATCCCCAACAGCGTTGATTGTAAATTACTGTCCCTTTTTTTTTCTCTTTGAAATCCCATGTGCCTTATCAATTATATAATAACTGCGCTAAGCAATCATTACCTTTTTGTCCATTCGGAATTGAAATTTAAGACATATTGCCTAAGTAAGTATAGATAAAGTCAAAGGTCAACAAAAAGGTCAAAGGGTCAAAGGTCAACAAAAGGTCAAGTTTCAATTGTTTTGTACCTGCTGCAGAGAAGTTGTAGTTTTAAGGGAAGTGTTTATACTTCCTTTCAAACAATTACACATAGAGAAATATTCAAAGATTCTTGCTGATTAGTTTTGTGCCATATTTATAGTTTCGCGCCAATGTTCATAACATAATCTTGCCATCCTTTATAGAGTTTTCCCTGTAAGCATCAATGGTGTCTTAATTGTTTTTCTTACAATTAACTTCAAATCAATCCAAAGCAACATTTATTTCCACATATTATCTTTAAAGGGTCTATGTACTTTTTGTAGGACAAAAAACACAATGTCCACATATTTACATTAAACTTACACAGTTTAAAGATAGTATTAGTAGAAAGCTCCCCTGAAAATATTACTTGCTGAGGTGCTGTAGTTTTTGAGAAATGAGTAAACAATGTCATGAAAATAATTTTCGTCTCGGTGATCATGAGACTAAAATTATTTTAGCATGTAGAAACGTATTTTCGTGACACTGTTTTACTAATTTCTCAAAAACTACAGCACCTCAGCAACTAATATATTATAAGGTACACTTTCTACTATCATTACCTTCAAACGGTTGAAGTTTAATGTAAATCTGTGGACATAGTGTTTTGTGTTTCAAAATGTACCCAAAGTACAGTCACTAATATATCAATGAATGTGAAGGCATGTTCAGAAAAAGCAGGGCTTCTCAAACAACCTACAATAAAATCATACATCATTCGGGCCCAATTTCATAGCTGTGCTTAATGTAGATTCTCTGCTCATTGTTCGTAGAATCAGAGCCCGATTTCATAAAGCCTGTAAGCACAAAAATTTGCTTAGCATGAAATTTCTTCCTTAATAGAAACAGGATTACCAACCAATGTTCCATGTGATTTTCAGGATCAGACCTAGCTTATAAAAAAAAAGTATGGACATTTTGGTGGCCATAAACTTTGGGGGACTGCGAGGTACTTAACCTAGATTTGTTGCTTGCTCAGCTTTGCTTTTTTTAGTTTTTTTAACCCCTACACATTAGCAGCGCTGTAACAGATTATTGTATTATTGGGTTTTTTTATAATGTAGAAATATAATGGCCAGGATAATTTTGCTTTGTTATGTTAGAAAAAAAAACTGGTGCTGTTAAAATGTGTACTGTGTATTAAATATTTTGAATGATTGATCTTGGTTTTGGGGTTTTTTTTTGCTGGGGGTGTTCAACATGCTCTTTACATTGTTCGATTTTTTAAGATGGAATAAAAAAATAAAAAAAATTTACATTATAGTAACAAGAAATTGCTGTCTATTTGTAATTTTTGTTTACATAAAAATAAAACCTACGGTCTTCAATAACAGCATAAAACCAACAAAAATATGTAAAGAAAATGATTTAGTACTTACTTTTGGCAATGTCATCCTTTGTTGTGTACACTTTGGAAAATCTTATTTTTCAAAACTACAAATCACTCTGTGGTCGCAAGTGTCTTAAATCCCTATATTATGTGGACTTCTTTTGTTCTCAGTTCCAAAATGTGTATGTTTCTTATCATCAAGCCATTGGAAACTTTCTGAACAGAACAAAAATTAAAAGTTCACAGACTTATACCAAATTACTTACAGGGTTTACAGAAGGTCATGGTGAAAGACTGCCCTTGAAATATTATGCCATGAATGCTTTACTTTTTGAGAAAACATTAAAACAGTTATAAATTCTCGATATCGAGAATATCATGACATGGCGAAACGTGCGGAAACAAGGGTGAGTTTTCCCGTTATTTTTACCCGACTCCGATTAAGCCTAAATTTTCACAGGTTTGTTATTTTATATATAAGTTGTGATACACGAAGTGTTGGCCTTTGGACAATACTGTTTAACGATGTTGTGTGATCGCTTTAAAACACAGGTCCCTATTCACTCATTGGAGCAAACATCACCCATTGTAGTAATGAACCGTTTGTCTACGATTTGGAGAAAACGTTTGAAGTCGATACAAAGAAGAAATCAAAGCCAAGAGTTCTATTTTGAATCGTGGACTGCAATGTTATTATTTCGTTTTATTCAGATCATCACTGCAACTTTTGAAAAATAACTTGCAAGAGTTGCACAAAATAAGACATGTATATAACAAAAAATGAAGGCCACAAGGGTTTAATATATACAAACTTTGACCACACTACGACAATCATGATGTACAATACGAACAACCACCATGGTTTTAAAGGCAGTGGACACTATTGGTAATTACTCAAAATAATTTTTAGCATAAAAACTTACTTGGTTAAAAGTAATTGGAGAGCTGTTGATAGTACACTGTATAAAACATTTTAAGAAACGGCTCCCTCTGAAGTAACGTAGTTTTTCAAAAAGCAGTAATTTTCCACGAATTTGATTTCGAGACCTCAAGTTTAGAATTTGAGGTTTCAAATTCAAGCATCTGAAAGCACACAACTTCATGAAACAAGGGTGTTTTTTCTTTCATTATTATCTCGCAACTTCGACGACCAATTGAGCTCAAATTTTCACAGGTTTGTTATTTTATGCATATGTTGAGATACACCAAGTGAAAAGACTGGTCTTTGACGATTACCAATAGTGTCCAGTGTCTTTGAATAGGAAGTATTTTAAACCTACCACCCATAACAAATGTGTCAATACTTTATGCATTTCGGGGGGGGGGGGGGGGGGGGCATCGTTCAATGTGATGTCTTGGTAACTTTTGTGGTGTATTGTTTGCTTCATAATATTATTGCCTCTATATAGCCACAGAGCTCTTTTGTATATAAAGCATATAATTTGAGTTATAATATTTTTGTGTGTGGATATTTTGAAAAGATTATCCCTATAATCTGTGAAATCATAACATAGATATTGGGCATTGGGTAACATTTTCTTCTCTCCTGAAGACGAGCAGAGTATACTGATCGAAACGTCGAGACCAAACCGGCTCTTTTCAGAGCCACCACTCCCTGAAAAGAGAATTATTGGATGGTTTTACCCGCAACTATTATTATTTATAGTTCATTCTTATTATTTACACTATGCAAAGCTTCAAACATCACTTAATGTTTTGAGTGTTTTATCTTGTTGCTCTTGCATTAACCCTGTGCGCCCTAAGTAAACCATACATGAATCTTTAAATTTATTCACAGACTTTCACAATTATATACATTTCTACTTTTTTTGTACAAAGAGTCAAAGACAAAAAATAATCAGAGACAAAAGTAATAATCAAAATGAAACAAATTTGTGAGAAGACACAAAGTGAACTGAAATTATGTGAAAAAGCAAAATGCGTCAAACTTCATAGAGCTGTGAAGCAGGAAAGATTCAACTTACTTTATACGCTTAGCAAAAAATGCCAGGGAACTGGTCAAGACCACATTAACACACATCACCTCGGCTATTTTCGAGTTACTGCTGTTTCATGCTTAGCAAATAATGTGTACTTGAAACGTCTTTAACATCTCTATGAACTGGGTCCCTTTATGTGTTTACTATCAGCTATCGACTTGGACGAAGACCTTTGACCTTGACAAGATCTTGATGGCCTCTTCTACCTCCGCCAGCTGAGAGTTGACTTCGGCTTCTCTCGTCTTTGCTCGGATTGTTTCAGCTTTGAGCGGCAGCTTGTGCAACTCTTTCTGCAGCTCAATTAACTCTGAAAAAAGTAAACAAAAGCATGTAGTGGTTAGACATCTTACTCTTAATAAATGTATAGCCTGAGATACTTTTGTAAGAAATAAGAAACTTTCAAATAAAGTTGTGGAAGTATGATCGTGTGTGCAATAGTGCTCGCTAATCATTCGAGTGTGTACATTCTATTTGTTCTTTACACCCGAAGAAGCCTTTCACTACTCAGTGAACCAAAAACGACTACACCTTCATGATAAGTGTTTCCGGTTCTCACTGCCAACCCTACTGCATTGGACCTATGGTTTAATATTGTATCTCAAGGACAAATTAATTCACAGTTAAGGGTCAAGCTAAGTTCTGTGCTCAATGTCATAAAGCTGTTAAGCAGAAAAGTCTGCTGAGCAAATTTATTGGCTAAGCCAGAAACGACCAGGGTACCAGTCACAGCAATGGTAACTGTACGGTATTCTGGCTAGTAGCCTATTTTGGCTAAGCGAAAGTTTTTTTGTGCTAAGCAAGTTTTTGTGCTTACAGGCTGGGTCCATTTCATTCAGGTACTTACTGTCTTTAAGTACTGCTAATGTCTTAAGACGCTCCTCTTTAGGCATCATCTTGTGTCCTGGAGGCATGTCAGGGTCAGGGATGTTGCGTATTCTCTCCTCCTCTGCCCTCTTCCACTGCTGCTGCCGTCCCTTCAGGCTAAGTTTGAAGAAAAGATTCTGTTAATATTTTGTCTGAATAATGTTAAAGGGGATGTAAAAGTTTGCAGGCCTGATACTTCAGGGCGGAGGCACTGGTGGCGATTGCCTACATGCCCCCTGGTCAATGCCTTGTTGCCCTTGAAACGCTCCGGTTAAAACTGACAATTGGGTGCCATTTACCAAGGAGAAATTGCTTTGGTGCCCTTGCCCTTTCAAAAACGAAGCATACAGGCCCGAGTTTGGAATTCACTCTTTAAAGACAGTGGACACTATTGGTAATTACTCAAAATAATTATTATCATTAAACCTTTCTTGGTGACGAGTAATGGGGAGAGGTTGATGGTATAAAACATTGTGAGAAACGGCTCCCTCTGAAGTGCCATAGTTTTCGAGAAAGAAGTAATTTTCCACGAATTTGATTTCGAGACCTCAGATTTAGAACTTGAGGTCTCGAAATCAACCATCTAAACGCACACAACTTGGTGTGACAAGGGTGTTTTTTCTTTCATTATTATCTCGCAAGTTCGATGACCGATTGAGCTCAAATTTTCACAGGTTTGTTATTTTATGCATAATATGTTGAGATACACCAACTGTGAAGGCTAGTCTTTGACAATTACCAATAGTGTCCACTGCCTTTAAATAAAATGCAATAAAACACTTTGGGTCAGAAGCCTACAGCAGCTTGCGACAGTAATAAGCATTTTGAAAAAAAAATTCACTTCGAAGTTATGCGGTTATGTAAAATCTGTAGGAGAGATCGAATGAGAAATTTAAGCATTTTACACAAAGTGGTTTGGCGCAGTCTGGCCAAGAACAATTAGACAAGATAATCTACTTACTAATTGGGTACACTGCCTTTCTGGTATGTCTGCATGTCTTTGATCTGTTTGATCTTCATTGATTCGGCCGCCATTGCAGAGGGCGGCCGGGGCGGCTGGTGATTCCTTGCCAAGCGGGCGTTGTGGGCAATGAAATTGGCATCCTTCTCTATTTTGGTCTGCAACAGGATAAAATCATTGATAAGAATAGAAAGAAAAACATTACAAAACTCTAGTTGAAACACACCAAATGCATTATTCTTGAAAATGAAATAAATAGTGCAAGCAACAGCAGAACAAATATCAAATCAGTTTGAATTATCCATTTTTTTTTTTTTAGAGGGAATAGGTTGGAGATTTTTTCTGGAAAGTGCCGCCCTAAATTGTTAAAAATCGTAATTAAAAACACCTAACACTGTCTTAAGTCTTTTTTCAGCCCTGTTGCAGCCCCTATTCCATGGGGTTCCGGATGCATGTTTCAAGAATACCCTGAGGTTTTACCACTTACCCAGACACTGGGTAGACTGGGGGTAAAGCAATCATAGTGTAAAAAAGCCGGCCGCCATTCCCAGGGGCAATCCTGGGGACAAGAGTAGTGTAAAAATGGCCTATATACGTGTTTTTTTTGTGTGTACTGTTTTACATCGAACATGAAGCCATTGTGTTTGTTTTACAGTTTTTCATAGACTTCCAACTCGCTGAATGCACTTGAATATATTAAGTCTTGCAATAATTAATAAATACCTCCGGGGCAGTTTGAGGTCTTGGTGCTGGACTCGGTGACCTTCCTCTGACCTTAGGGGTACCCCCTGTCCTGCTGTGTGACCGCAGGAAGTTGGCAGACGCAGGCCGGGGTTGCGGAGCTGGTTGCTGATGTGAAAAAATAGACAAAGGAAATGATAGAGATATAATTGAATAGTCCAGACACGATATTAGACCATTGGGGGAAAAAAGTTGGACAAGGTAGAGGAGCTTTAGGACTCCAAATTATCACTGGACTGCAGGCCCGAGATTTTAATGTCTGGCCAGTAAACTCATGACAGGCAAAGTCCGGCCGTCTTGTGTCTTTTACTGAATCACTTACCTCAACGGGTCATACAAAATTATGCTTGAATATTTACATTACAGCACCCCCGAACAAAGATATTGACAAAATAGGGACACTGCCAACATAGGGCTAGATAGCTCAGATTTGGTAGAGCGCCGGCACGTTAATCCGGAGGTCGTTTGGTTCGAATCCCACTCTAGTTAATTCTTTGTTCAACCCCCAAAATCATAATAATAACTTGTTCTTATTCATTTCACATCATTTCACAATAATGTCTCAATGCACTTTACACTAGCGCCCTGGTCATTGGGCCAATAACATTCCTTTAATCTTTCTCAGCTCCCTGGGGAGTATAAACTCCCGTCTGAGCTGCCGTGGCGCTCCAGTGGCTTTTTCACACACAACTCTAAACCCCTATCCTTGCAGGTACCCATTTATACCCCTGGGTAAAGAGAAGCAATTATAGAAGAGAATCTTTCTCAAGAACACAAGGGGCTTGAATTCGATGCTCTAACTAATCCGCTCGGCCAAGACCCCTTATTCAACATGCGAGGATGAAAACTTGCTGTGTGTGTTTTTGTTGTTACGTCTTTCACATCGGAGAAAATGTAAAATTGTATTGGAAACCTTAAAGAGGGCACCACGGCAAAAGCGCAGTGCACCTTGGCAATTGCTGTAGATGTTGTGGGTTATTCCTAGCCTGTCTGCTCCTACCTTTACATGTTCGGCGACCTTGGAGGTGACCTCCTTGTACTTGACGGACTGAGGAAGGACCTTGACGGGTTGTCTTGCCTCCTTCTCGTCCGCATTCTTCTTGCGTCTGTTCATCGTCTGGATGTGCCGCATCCTGCGAACGTTATCCTGGGTGAAATCTTTAGGCTTGGGCTCTGATAATCAAAACATTGCAACAAAAGTATTTTTTAAAAAAAGGCTTTGATCGCCACTATTACAATATCCGTCGTGAAATCTCTAGGTTCGGGCTATGACAATCAAAACATTGCGAAACAACAAAAGGCTTTGATCCACAACAGTTAAAAATTTTTCTTTAACACAAATCAGTAGCTATCAGAGTTCAACACAAGTAATTGAATGATTAAAATCCAGAAAAGGGGCGTGTGAAATTCGCTTGAACAAAATTTTGTGTGGGTTTTATTTATGTCACTCTCCCATGCCCAGCTTTCCCATGATCTGGAAAATGTTGCCTTACTAACATGTCACATGGTTTAATATATTGGTAATTGTTTACATACATCCATTTATAACTGACAAACATGTAAAGGCATCTACAGATGAAATAGAAGGAATGGCAGTATACAAATGAAAATTGGGCTCAGCTTTCTCTGTGTTCTATTTCTACGGTAATGAATGACATCATACTAACTATGGTTCTGGGAGTATACAAGTCGTTTGAGATGATGATAGCGCTCAAACTTTCTCTGCCTATCTTACAACACTGGAAATGTTTTCATAAGACTGCTGGGGAGTAGTCGGGAGGCTGCAGCCTTGCGGATTTCAAGAGCAGTGGTCTGCTCTCTCTCTCTCTTCAAGCTGGGAGGGGCCGAGTGTCAAATACCAAGACTCGACTATCACCGCGACAAACATTCTACTTCTTTTCACTCACTTTGCCTTGACGGCGGTCTGTACACCGGCTCTCCTTGGAGCTGGAGTAATCTGCCGATGGAACCCTGACTCTTCTGATAGATCTCATCAGCTTCTGGCTTTACTCTCGGAGCTCCCGGACTGCTATCGACGTCCACCCAACATGGGTCTTTACTACCCCCATAGGACGGGTCTGTTGCGTAGGGGCTGGATAGCATCATCTTGTTACGATGTCAAATAAAAGTCTAATCTAAAATGAAATAAAAAGTGATATGTGGCCTTCCAAAAAAGAATTGCAAAAAAACAATGTCAATTAATTGGCAGGACACTTAAAAATTATTTTGCCAGGATATTGTTTTTTTTTTCTTTAATTGATTTGAATTTTCCAGGGTCGGGACTATAAAATAACAACAAAATTGATTTTAATTTAATTTTTGGAAGCTCAGGAAAAAAATGCCCATCCCATCACACACATTACCTACAAAATAAAGGTTTTTACTTATGAATTTACAACATCATAAACGTTTGACATTTGTTTTGTTTGTTTCTTATTATTCTTAATAATTAAAAACATAAACAATTCAATTGCCGTTGTAATTTTTTCACATAATTTTCAACTCAATCCCCTACAATTTACAAATTTTTATTTTGTTAAGTCTTTTTTTTTTAACATAAGAATAGTGACAAAATACACATTTAAAACTTCAATCTTCAACTCTAATCGAACATCCTCTATAAAAAATAAATATTAAAGAGAAACTGTAATAACTGAAAAATTATTGACTGCTGGAAATTGGAATTGGAATGTGATTGTAAAAACCCAATATGATATGGGGCGATATGCTCAATACTGTGACACTTGGGGCGAAATGACACCTCGACAAAACTCTGTGTTTAATTCTGCCACTTTTCTAAAATATATAAGAAAGGTGTGTATTTTTAATCTCATAAATAACATTTTTAACAGCCAGTTATTCTATAATACTTACCACGTAATAGAATTACAGATCGAGTAGTTTTGGAAATTGTTCTTTGCTTGTATTTGAAGGAAAAACATCTCGAAAACAACACTTTTCTCCAAAGGTGCACCCCATTTTGAAATTTCACCACAACAATGTATGACGTCACTTCCAATATTGCGAAATCAACCAATGAGAGAAGAACTTAAGGAATATTCCCAGTGAGCATGCGCGGTATCCAGAGCAACTATTCCGCCATCTTGAATCAGCAATGTCGTCCGCAGGATGTTTTTATGCACGTATTTCCAAAATTAATTCATGTGCCTTTTTAAACAATTAATTTAAAGCTTTAGAGGATACCGTCGGGCCTTGAAATCGGTCTACACTATCCCGGAGATGTAGAGAAGATGTAAGGCATACGTAGTTGCATTGTAAGTGTTTGTTTAATAAAATATTTGTAGTTTAAGAAAGGCTTTTTTTGGTCAGGAAATAGCATGCTTGGCACGATTGTTGACGTTTTTGATAATTAAAAATGGGGGCGGGGGCTGTCAAGGAGGGGGGAAATTGTGTTGTTTGCCTACTGCCTCTATAATAAAATAAGCAAAAATCATATTCTTCAAATGAACCAACCAGGTGCTACTTGAGAATGTATTGATTTGTCTCTGTTTTTAAAACTAATTCGTCAATTTTAAACATGTTAAAATTTTGTTCATTTTCTGGAACAGTTAACTCAAAAACAGCTTTAACTTGGAAAAATGTCACGGGCGACAGTGTCAAAGTCCCGTGCGGATAAAAGTAAGGACAAAGACAAGGATCGTGGAGGCAGCACGTCAGTCCCTGTGCCCCCCGTCAATACTGATGTAATTCCTGGTCGCTTTACGGAGACAGACTGGTAAGTTGGAGGATGGAAGAATAGACCCTTCCTTTGAAAATGCTAATTATATTCACGTAAACGTTACAGACACTACTGGTTGGCAATGCCAAAGAGATGGCCACAATAATCCCGTACAAAAAGGCCCGATGTTCTTTGAATTTGCCAACCAAAGTGTCATTGCGCACAGGTGACGTGCAATTTACATTTCGTAGGAAGGGTCTATTAATGTTTGTTTTAAAGGTCATAATAAGTAAAGTAGAGAGTCTATCCCGAGACAATATTGCTCATCATCAGGCCAGTCTTTATACCCGGTTTTCTCGGCATTATTCAACTAAGAGTGTTTCATCTGTACTCATTTATACTCTTTTTTTTTTCGAGAGAAGCAATAACATAAACTGCCTTGCTATTCAGGACACAAGTGGTGGACCGACCATGCCAGGATTTGAACCCACACTCTGTAACAGATGTCAGGGAGCAATTTCGTCCAGAAATTTTTCATGTGTCAAAATATCTAGACCAAACCTATTTTTTTGCACACTTAAAGTATTGAACAGCAAATGGTGTTTTTCATGGACAACTGTAGCTGCAAGGAAAATCTATAGCTATAGGGGGCCTACACAAGGAAATAGCTATACAAGGACAATCATTCACTGGATGTACATTAAGCATCATTATGAAAACCTTATTGTTTTAATTTTTAACATTTTCACTTTCTTGTTGAAGGGGCTCATTATTGGACAAGGAAGAAGGGGAGGATTTCATCGTTGATATTGTTGGTGACGTCGTCAACTCCGCCCTACATATCATCTATGAAAACTACATTCAGAAGCAGCTTTACCCATACACAGTCACTCAAGCTAGAGATGCTATTCTTCAGATTATAGAGGTAAACTAAAATAGATGAATATTTGTTAATATTGATGAATAGATGAATGTTGATGAGTATTGATGACTATAATAATATGAATAGTTATGAATACTGACAATAATAATAAAAGTCAATATTTATATAGCGCTTTATACACCTGAAGGGCGTCTCAAAGCGCTGAAACATACGGTATTTTTATGCAAGGTATGGGACTCAGTGAATTATTGAGTAATGATGAATAGATAAGGCCTTTAATGATGTCACTTTTCCTCAAAACACTCTTTCTTTGACTGTTTTCGCGCCTATAACCAATAACTATTTCGGTCTTTGGCCAGTGATTAGCCAAAGACCACCTCAACCCAAAGGGTTATTGGTTAAGACTGTGAAAACGGACCCCAGGTGTTGTATAGACTTTGGTGAATTATTCTCAGAGAAAAGGTTGTTATTGTAGAAACCCCTTCCAGTTTCAGGCGAGAATATCTTTTGTCCAAATTGTTTTTGTTAAAAAGTGTTTTCACAATTAGATTTTTTTTTTTTGTCTAGTGGCAATTTCTGGCGAGGGATGAAGGAGAGGAAATTCCAGAAGAAAACTTCACATGGCAAGAAGAGGAAGGTAAGTTCATCTTAAAGAAACTTAATAAAATGGCTGTGACGTTAAATTGTCTTTTAAATACATATGGCTACCACCTTACTCATTATCCCATACTTTCCCAATACTTAATTTTCATGCCACTAAATGATTTGTGCTCGGAATAGCAATAATGATCAATTTGAAGTTCACAATTTGTGATGGAACTGCAATCTAGTGACAATTGTTGGTGTATCCCAATTCTAGTGTTGCTTTCAAAAGAGCCACGAACACCTTTGGTAGTGATCCCCTTTTAAAGGCAGTGGACACTATTGGTAATTGTCAAAGACTAGCCTTCACAGTTGGTGTATCTCAACATATGCATAAAATAACAAACCTGTGAAAATTTGAGCTCAATCGGTCATCGAACTTGCAAGATAATAATGAAAGAAAAAAACACCCCTGTAACACGAAGTTGTGTGCGTTTGGATGGTTGATTTTGAGACCTCAAGTTTTAAATCTGAGGTCTCAAAATCAAATTTGTGGAAAATTACTTCTTTCTCAAAAACTATGTCACTTCAGAGGGAGCCGTTTCTCACAATGTTTTATACCATCAACCTCTCCCCATTACTCGTCACCAAGAAAAGTTTTATGCTAATAATTATTTTGAGTAGTTACCAATAGTGTCCACTGCCTTTAAGTGGTTTTAGAGAAATAAGTAATATAAAAAAAAATTATAATCTGAGAAAAAAGGCTTCAGGCATGAAGCTGTTCACAGGCTGTATACTCTCAAGGGAGCTGAGATGGTTTAAGCTGTTCTTGCTCCATGGTAATGAACTAAAATGGCCCAGTGACCAGGGGGTAAATGTTGAAGTGCCATGAGCATCACCGATTAACTGACCTGAGCACTATACGTGTATGAAGAAGTCTTTTTTATTGTTCCGTAACAGAACCTCAGCCCTGCATACCAGACGCCTGGGCTCAGGGGTCCGTGCCAAGACAACCGCAGCCTCCCGTATCACCAGCAATGTCCGAAGCAGACACGGAGGTAACATCCGTCAGTCGACTCTCGGAACCGGAGATCCTGGATGACCTACCTACCACCATCAATGAGACAACAGGGACCATCGTAGAGGCAGATGAAACGTACGCACCTGTCCCAAAACCAGAGCAGATCAAAGAAGAAGCGATGGAAGAGGTGAAGGATGAGAAGACGTCTGAACCAGAGAAGGTAAGATTTTGTCATGATTTCTTTCTCAAATCTTGTTGGATTTTTAACTTAGCATAGTGGAAGTTTAATATATCCTTCCCACGAAGTATGTAAACTGCGCATCATGCGTGTGCGCACTACAGTTCTGGTTGGCAAAATGAAGGAATATCACCCCCTTTTTTATGGGTATGATGATGGCGTGACACAGACGCGTTTGTGCGAAGTTTATTGCACATTTCTATGGTGCTTACCAAATAATAATGTCTGTACGTATGCGTGAATGATAGCATATTCCATGGGAAGGATCTATTAAGTAAAGTTTGTGAGAGCACCTGTAAATCTCTTTTGGGTAGTGTTGGTTCTGAAAAGAACCAATAGTTCCTAACTCATTGTTTCGATCAGTATGCTCTGATCGTCTTCTCAGTATGATCTGAAATTGAAACCAATCTCTGTCTTTACTTCTACGAGAGCGCTTTTGAGAAAACATATCTTAAAGTTATTCACAGAAACTCTCTGACGTCTCATTTTTCTCCCCCAAACCCTTGCTGTTTTCTTAACAGACTGAGCCAGTTGAGGTGAAGCCGAGGAAACCCAAATACAAGCCCCACCGAGGTCCTCTACGATCAGCCGGGCTAAGGAACATCACCAAGACGCTGGATGAGACGGATCTAGAATTACAGCTAGCAGAGCAACAACAGAGAGACCCTACACCAGAGAAGAAAGATATCTTTGAACATATGCCCTCGTCATGCCATTCAATACTTAAGGTTAGCTGTTAATCGTGTGCTCTCAGCCAATCCGTTGTTTTTCTTACAGTTGCACTAGGGCCAATTCCATTGCTCTGCTTGAAATCTGTGCTTACGATCTCCATTCTCCGCTTACTGTGCAAGCGTTGAATTTCTGCGCTATCTGTGTAAGGGAAAACTATTCAACCTTTGCATGACATTGAATGGAGCTCGCAGACGAAACTTTGCGTACCGTTGCATATATAACATGTATAAATTTGATACTGTTTGGTTCTTTTGCAGGTTCAAGCAGGTCGACCTCCAGGAAGCAAGGATGTGACTTACGACGAGAAGGGAAATGTGGTCTCAGTTATTAGATTAGATGCAGAGAGACTTCCATCTCACAGGTAAATATCAAAGTCTTATATAGCACACTTATTTACCAAACAAGATACTGAAGGTGCTG